>NC_042998.1:120117721-120417721 GCF_006345805.1 Octopus sinensis
GTAGTCATGGACAATACTGGTGTCATGTAACTGGTACCTGTGCTGGTAGCATGTAACTGGCACCTGTGCTGGTGTCACATAAAACATACCCATTACACTTTCAGAGTGGTTGCTGTTAGAAAGGGCATCCAGCCGTAGAAACCATGTGAAATTAGATTGGAATCTGGTGTAGCCCTCCAGCTTATCAGTTTCAGTCACACTGTCTAACCATGCCAGCAAAGAAAGCAGATGTTAAATGATGTGTGTATATATACACATGTATATCTATGTGTATGTATTCAGAACTCTGCTCTGTCTCTCCACTCTCTTCTCTCTTTATTTATTTCTCTCTCTCCAACTGAGGTAGGCATGTATCTCCTCTTCTATTTCTAGACAGCTATTTCTGCCCCTCTATTTATATTATAACCTTTCACCACCTGGCACAAAATCACCTCCCTCAATTCTTGTCTCCCATTGGTTGAGAGGTCTTGTCTTGCTAGTTACTTGTTGACCTCGCTGCTACTAGTGTCATGTAAAAAGCCCTCTGTAGAATGGTTGGCATTAGCATAGGCATCCACCCATAGAAACCATGCTAAAGTAGACAATGGAGAACACACACACATGCATACATAAATATTCTTATGTTTACACAGGTGTTTAAATACATGTATACATAATTATATATGTGAATGTGCTTATATATTCATGTTTAAGTGTGTGTGTGTATCTATCTATATATATGTATGTATTTGACATCAACATCATAATCTCTATCTTCCATGCTAATACGAAGCTGGAGGATTTCTTTGGTGCTGTTTCTATGATTTGATGCTCTTCCTCATGCCAATCAATTTATAGAGTGTACTGTGTATGATTTTTGTTGTGCCTGCTCTAGTGAAGTTACCAAGTAACTTACAAGGCAGAAAAAAAACCTCCCTTGATGCAGTGTAGGTGTTGTACAGCAGGAAGTGACTTTATGCCAGGTGTTGAGAGCTAAAATATAGATGGATGGGAATAGGAGTTTGGCTGCAGAAATGTATGATCACCTCATATTATATAAGGGTGAGTGGGAGTATTTGGAAAAAGAGATAAAGATTTTACTGAGAAGCTCTCAGTGCATACTCTTAAGATGGAAGGTGAGTATGAGAGAGAATAGTGACAGAGGATCGGTTTAGAATCTATGGATAAGATCTCAAGGCTGTGAGATTAGAGATGGGGGTTGTGGTGAATGTAATAAATGGTGAACTAGAGTGGAGCTGTGCTCAATGTTAAATATAATTTTGGTGTTGGGAAGTGAAAGAAATAGCAGTGGAGATGGTAAGTGGCTGTAGAGATTGGGTGGAGTGTCACAGTATAATAAAACAGCAGATAAATGAAAAATAGGCGGATGAAGTGTGGCGTGAATGCGTGTGAAAGAGAGATGTATAGTACAGAGATGAAGGTTAGAGGAACATAAGGATGTATGGAGTGGCAAAGAAGTGGTGGTGTCAATGGCAGATATGAGGCTGTTGAGATAAACATATATCTGTAAGTTTATGAGCATAGGTTTTTCTGCATTTGTATTATGTCCATTGTGCATGCTGGCATGGGTTGGATGGTTTGACCAGGGCTGGCAAGCTGGAAGGCTGCACCAGACTCATTTTGTCTTGGCGTGGTTTCTACAGCTAGATGCCCTTCTTAATGTCAACCATTCCGAGAGTGTAATGGGTGCTTTTACGTGCCACCAGCATACTGTGTATGTGTGTGTATATATATATATATATATATATACACACACATACACTGTATAGATATTTATATACACACACGTGTGTGCATGTGTATACATGTACCTAAAAGTATATATATATATATATCAGCCTCGCCTGGCCTCCGTGCCGGTGGCACGTAAAAAACACCATCCAAGCGTGGCCGTTCGCCAGCCTCGTCTGGCACCTGTGTCGGTGGCACATAAAAAGCACCCACTACACTCACGGAGTGGTTGGCGTTAGGAAGGGCATCCAGCTGTAGAAACACCACCAGATCTGACTGGCCTGGTGCAGCCTTCAGGCTTCCCAGACTCCAGTTGAACCGTCCAACCCATGCTAGCATGGAAAGCAGACGTTAAACGATGATGATGATATATATATATATATATATATATATATATAAATGCATCTATATGTAAATATGCGTGTGTGTGCATATGTATATTTATATGCACACACGCACACACATATAGTATTCTGACCTGGAGTTTGTTTAGGACCCCACAAATGAAGATCCTGACCCTCCTAATGATGCTCAGCAGGGAAATTGTTGTTGTCGCTTCTATCTCATTTGTTATTGTATGGGTTAAGTGTTGCTGCCTCGTGGTCTGTGGAAATGCTCATTCTTTCCAGCACTGAATCAGCAGTTTGTGTGAGTGACATAACAGGGTGCCATCCAATCCTGGTGCCTTACCAGTAGGGGAGAGATAATCAATAGTTTTGCTCTTTTTTTCAACAATTGACAGAGTACCCAGTTCCTCCATCACTGACTGACATTCCATGGTATCTTGCACACTGAAATGGTTTAATTTTGTGGAATATTACCATCTTTCCATTTGCTTGCCTTTATCTTTGATGGTCTCACCTGTTATGGTTTATGGTGATGTTATCTTGCTCATGGTTGGGCCATTGGCCTTCTTTATGCTTTCATATATTCCATGGATATCCTCTGTATCAAATGATGATTGATACCTTTGCAAAGCTGTAGCCAATAGTCATTTGCTCAGTGTCTGATTGTTCTCTGGGCTTGCAACTTTCTAATCTTAATATTTGTATGGTTGCCTGGATGGGTGTGGAATTTATGTTCAAGTAGTGCAACACATTTTGCTTCATTGAAAGTGGTGAGTTTGCCCAGAATAACTTCAAACCAATCCTGTGTTTTGCAACATTTCTTACCAAAAGTTTTCAGATGAACATTGCGGATAGAGACCCTGAGAGAATCCCACCTCATCTGTAATCTGATGAACTAAGCACCCACTACACTCACGGAGTGGTTGGCGTTAGGAAGGGCATCCAGCTGTAGAAACATTGCCAGATAAGACTGGAGCCTGGTGCAGCCTTCTGGCTTCCCAGATCCCCGGTCGAACCGTCCAACCCATGCTAGCATGGAGAACGGACGTTAAACGATGATGATGATGATGTTATAGTAACATCAATATGCTGCTTGCTGGTTGGCTTCATATTATGCATCTTTTTTGGCTGCAGTCAGATCTTGCAGCAAACCAATAAGTGATCCATGTAGTATTCTGGATGATAGCATCTTGTAATTATAGGCTCTAGTTAGTGCCAGTGTTTGGAATGAGGATCTTCTCCCTATGACAATTACAAGAAAAATGCACAGTGCAAAGACAATCACTCTACATTGTTGGCCTCATGAAGGCTTTTGACCTTGCGAGCAGAGACTGCCTATTCAAAATTCTTGTCACCATGCATTTTATAAGCCTATGTTATGCTTGGAGATAAGGGATGAGAAAGGGGTAAAATTAGAGAAGGGAGCAGAGGAGGTTTCTTGCTGTAGAGAGGAGCTACATGGCTACTCACATTTTAGAAGAGAGATTGGGTGGAGCTAGAAAGGGATAAAAAGATATGAAGTGGACTTTCAAGGTATGAGGTGGCTAGAAATGAGTGGGGCAGAGGGGCCAAGATTAGAATATGACTAACAGTGTGGAGCTGCAGAATAGTTATATTGAAACAGTAGACAAGAGAAGGATGAGAGAGAAGTGGTATTGAATAAGTTGTAGGAGTGGGTGGAGAACAGATAGGCAAAGTGCATGAGGAAGGTGAAAAATACATGGGGTGGGAGAGGAGAGATAATTTGGTGGCTCAGTGAAGAGATGGGGCAATCAGTAAAAGTGTGGAGAGAACAGTATTAATGGATGAAGGGTGGATAACAAGTGAAATTGTTCTGGGTTGTAAGAAAAGTAATATTAAGAAAGAGATAGTCAAGGAGGTAATGGAAAGTCGTGGTGTCTTAAGAAGGAAAGAAATTGGGCAAAAGGCCCAGTCATGCATATATATATATATTTGTATGTATATATGTATGTATATATATATATATATATATATATATATATATATATATATATATGTATATATATATATATATATATATATATATATATATGTATATATATATATATATATATATGTATATATATATGTATATATATATATATATATATATATATATATATATATATATTATATATATATATATATATATATATATATATATATATATATATATATATATAGAGAGAGAGAGAGAAAGAAAGAAACATGCGCATACACACACAGCTCTACCTGAACTCCAGCTTTGTCGAGGTGGGTAAGCCTTCCCAAGAACCACATGTTGGCAGTCATCCTGATCCTTTGACGTCACCTCTGAGGTTTAAAGTCCTGAGATCAGCCTTCACCTCTTCATCCTGTTTTTCTGGGTCTCCCCTCTTCCACAAGCTCCATCCACATTGTGATCAGTGCTTCTTTATAGAACTGTCTTCATCCATACACATACTTGTACACTGTATCTAATTCCTCTTATGCCCAGTTTTTCTCTCAACACATTTGTACAGGCCTCGATGCACAACTTACATTGCACATCCAACAGAGCATGCTTGCTTCATTTCTTTCCTGGAGGTTGGTGCAGTCCTCTGATTTGCTAGCACCTGTAAAACAGTCCAACCCATGCCAGCATGGGAAACAAATATTAAATGATGATATATATATGTATGTGTCTATATGTGTGTGTGAATATGTGGTTTGATCAATAAGTATCTGGACTGTTGCTATAGTAATGAAGCTAAAGCATGGAGAGTGAAGCTGCTTGGCACAAATTGACGATAAACTCTGCTGTGCATGTGCACTAAGTTTTAACATTCTAGCACACTTCTGCTGTTTACAACAGTGCTTGAAAAGAAGGTGTGTAGTGTGTAATTGTCACATTGACCATGACAGAGAAAGTTGAGCAGCGAATCTGCATCAAATTTTGCCAAAAGCTTGGTGATACTTGTTCAGAGACCTACGCAAAGTTTTCAGAAAGTTTTCATTGTTCTTGACACAATCAGAATCTTGTGCAACTGAAACCTGAGTGTCTTTTTAGTTAGCTGAAAGCAGTTTTGGCACAAACTTGGCAGACAAGTGTCTCGTACCCAAATCTTCAGTGATAATGGATTAAACTGAACCATAACTAATCTGCACATCCTCTGATAACTCACGGATGGTGATTCGAGGATTTCCCCTCACAGCTGCATGCACATCTGTGATGTTTTTGTCGGTTCTGCTGGTTGTGGGTCTCTCAGAATGTTCGTCAATATCAACATTATTTCGGCCATCTTGGAAACGTCCAAACTACTTGTACACTTGCGTGTGGCTCATACATTCCTCTCCATACTCTTTCTGCAACTTGTGTAGACCCCTGAGCAGGTATCGCCATGACAACTTTCTCTGTTATGGTCACACACTACACACTTTCCTTCCAAGTACTGCTGTAAATAGCGGAAGTGAGCTAGAAGGTTAAAACTTAGTGTGCATGTGGAGCAGAGTTCAAGGTCAATCTGTGCCAAGCAGCTTCACTCTGTATGCTTTAGCTTCATTACTATGGTAACAGTCTTGATACTTATTGATCAGACCTTGTATATACATACACACTCACAAACACACTATAGAGCAGAGAAATCAGGAGTCAATGCCTTTTCTCTATAAATATCCTAACCGTTAACCTGTATTATTAATTTTTTATAACTTGCATTGTTTTGACTTTAAAAAAATATATTTAAAGCATTTATGTATGTGATTTGTATATCATACTTAAAGCATATATGCTATTCAAGCCTTCCAAACTGGTATTTGTCTCAAGAAAGCATCTCTTATAGACATATGGTGTTAAAAAACATAGAAGTACATCAGCAGTTGAAATTCACCCAACAATTGTAGTAGTTTTCTTAAATCTGGATTTCTACTTTTTTGATGTTCATCAGTAGTAAGTACCGTCTGACATCACAACCAAAATTGGTTGGGTATTAGCTGATATAGTTAAACTGATTGAAAGGTCACTGAAGTCACATTTAGAGTATGTATATACTGTTGAAAGCCCAATAAACTGTGGTGCTTGTCTCAAGGAAGTGTCTCATATACACACATAGCATTAAAAAATGCAAAAATACATCAGGCAACCTTTCAGTGTTTAACTATATCAGCTAGGGGCTGATTTCCACTTGACATTTGATCCCATTAAATACTTGCTACTAATGAAGCTTAGAAAAGTAAAAATCCTGAATTAATAATGCTACTGTTGTGGTTGGGCATTTTCCCCAGGCAACTAATATATTTCTGTGCTTTTTAACATTACATGTCCGTAAGAGGTGCTTCTTGAAGATGAATATTGCAGTTTAGTAGGCTTTCAAAAGTATATATGCTTTAAGTATGATATACAGATTGCTAATTTGAACTAATACTGGTCCCATCACAAGTAATGAATATATATATACATATATATATATATCATCATCATCGTTTAACAACATCTGCCTTCCATGCTGGCATGGGTGGGACGGTTTGACAGGGGCTGGCTGGGTAGAAGATGCACCAGACTTCTGTGACTGTTTTGGCAGGATTTTTATAGAGTACAGTATAAAGCTCGTCCACCTTCAGATTTCACCCTGTGCTATCCAGTAGTAGTATTATACATACTTCCAGGTTTGCATTTGGGCTTCTGTTGTGCGTGCGTGAGTAGATAATTGAAAAATGTTTTCAGTTGTATATGTGTGTATATGTATATACTGTCATTATCATCTTTTAATAGCCATGCTGGCATGGAAGATAGTGTGTCATGGTCTGATAAATCTGACCGCATTGTGGCTGCTTCAGCATGGCTTCTTTGGTTCACAATGGAGGAAGATAGCTTTGGACTTGGCAGTAAGAATCTAAAGTATGAAAAAAGGGGCCAAGGCCAAACAGGTTTCCTTGTTGCAGAGTAATTACATGGTAACTCAAATTATAGAAGAATGGGCAGGAAGTAACTTGAGGTGGAAGATAGAATAGTGATGAAGTGTCAGGGTGGACTTTGAAGTTACAAGGTGAATAGAAGTGAGTGGAAACAAAATAGGGAGTGAAGGTGTGTAGAAGTTGCGAGAGTTTAAAGGGAGTGTGAAGGATGGTTAAATGATAAATATGCATTGGAGGGAAAATAGGAAGACTAGGTGGTGATGACTAAAGGTTTGGTAGGAGTGAGGGGTGGATGCAGTGAATGGTGGACAAAAGCAGAGGCGTGACTAGTGGTACATATGAGTTGGGGGAAGGTAGGGAAGAGTAGTTGATGACTGATTGTACAGAAGGAGGTGAAGAGTAGAAGAATAACAATAGGGGAAGGATGAGAGAGTAAGGGAGAAGATGCGTGTGTGGGTATATTGTATGAGAGTGAAGGAAGAGGCAAATGTCGCACATGCAGAGAGTGAGTGATGCATGGTGGTTAAGAAGGTGAGATAATTTGGTAGCACAGAAGCATGATCAGTGTAAAATCTAAGTGGAGAGTGACAATAATAAGAATTATGGTTGGATGCCAAAATGAAGTAGTTTTGGGAAGTGATAAAGATAACTGGTATCACAGAAAAAGATGATGAAATATGTGGTTCTGATCTTGTAGAACAGCAGAATGCTGTTGTTATGCAGGCAATGAAAGGATCAATGATGGGTGGGAAAGGTTTGAGTAGGAAATCAGTGAGGGAGCAGATTTGTGCATGTATATATGCATATATATATATATCTTTCTTTCTCTCTCTCTCTCTCTCTCTCTATATATATATATATATGTTTGTATGTATATACACAAACACACTATTGTTTCAAAATACAGAATACCAGTTTCATTGATATGGGTCATCCTTCTTAAACACCATATATCTCCATCATCATGGTTTTTCATCATCTCCATGAAATTCAAAGTTCTGAGATAAGCCTTAACCATTTTGTCCTCTATATTCCAGGATTTTCCTCTTCCGCAACTCCATTAACTTCATGTCCAGCACTGTTTTATACAGCTGTTGTCATCCATACTCATCATATGTGCAACTGTCTTTCTTGTACATTTCCTCCTCAACACATTTGTACTTTGTTGTTCATGCATATGTATGTTGCACATCTAACAGAGTGTACTAACTTCATTTCTTTTTTAGTTTTCTCAAGTCCTTTGTATTTAGGGCTCATGCTTCACTATCATATAGCAGTGTAGTTCATACACAAGCATCATACAATCTACTTTTTGCTCTGAGAAACCTGTTAACAGAAATAAAAA
Source organism: Octopus sinensis (assembly GCF_006345805.1). Classification (NCBI taxonomy): domain Eukaryota; kingdom Metazoa; phylum Mollusca; class Cephalopoda; order Octopoda; family Octopodidae; genus Octopus; species Octopus sinensis. Next base: position 120,126,017 of record NC_042998.1, read on the forward strand.
TTATCTGATCTTTCTCCAACCTATTCTATACTTTCAGAATGTACTCCTTCACTGCTAATTAGGTAACCTGGGTATCAGAAGCTATCTACTACCTTGAGGGATCCTCCTGGGCATTCCAGAAAACCTATTTCCTGTGTGCTTTTAGTGATTATTGCTCCTCAGCATTTGTCATATATAAGGTCCACTTTCTCTAATAACCTGTAATACCTCTGCATCTCTTGTGTGTCCATGGTTAGCATTTTGTAGCAACTCCTTTCCTACATATTGAGCAAAGCCATTTCTCTAATGAGAGCAGGGATCTGTCTATTTTCCTACTTACTAAACCATTGGTCTTGGCTAAGTTGATTTTAGGTCTTACTTCCACATTTGGAAGTTATTTTCTAATTCTACTACAGATTCAGCTATAAAAACAAGGTCGTCAACATAAAAGGGTTCACGTGAGCAGTCAGTCTTAATTTCCTTTGTTATGGCCTGAAGGACTTTGATGAATAGCAAATGTCTGAGAACTAAACTCTGATGAATTTCTACCTGCACACTAAATTGATTGCTGTACTCATTAACATTCACCATAATGACAGCACCTGTATATATAGATTGTACCTTATACGTTTGTCTACCATCTCTTAAAGTCTGAGGGAAGGGGTCAGAACAGGTTTCTTACTGGTTTCTACATGGCTACCCACAATATAGAAAAGTAGATGGGAGTGGCCCAGGTAGAGTTGGAAAGAGATAAAAATAGTGATGATAAGGTGTCAAGGTGGCCACTTAACAAACAAGGTGAATAAAAGTGAATGGGATCAGGAGACCAGGGTGTATGGGTGGGTAGAGGTTGCAAGAATAAGGGAGATGGTTGTTGAGGGCTAATAAGTAGATAGTGTCGGGAAGAGTAGGTGACAACTATAGAAATTTGGTAGGGTTAAAGGGGTGGATGTATTTATGTGTGTGTGTTCATATGTATGTATACATATATATGTTTGTGTATATACATATGTATGTGTGTATATGTAAAAAACATGTTGGTCCACATACAAGGCATCCATACTGGTTCACGTAAATAGCACTTGTGCTAGTCCATGTAAAAAGCACCCATCACTCTCTGTAAAGTGATTGGCTGTAGAAACCAAGCCAAATCAGACTGATACAGCTCTGGTCAAACCATCCAACCCATGCCAACATGGAAAATGGACATTATATAATGATAAGGCTGATGAAGTTATATGTATTTGCATATATATATATACACATGTATGAATGTGTGTGCATGTAGATATGTATGAGTATTTGTATATGCATGTATATGTAATAGCATTTATCAAAAATAAGGATCAAAGGTCCTTCTCGAGTCATAGGTTCATAAGCCATCTTCCTGGATTCTGTGGTGTATATATTCCTTTGGATAGGATGCCAAACTATTGCAGGAATATGCATTTTATATATACATATATTATCAACCACATATACTTAATGCACATGCTTCATGCATTTGCCAATAAGCTGCTTGGCATAGTGGAGAATACTCTCTCAAAGTAACAGGTGTAAAATCACCTTAGAATCATGGACAAGCAAGACTGCCATTTTTGTAGCTTTGTTGGGAGCATGCCATGAGCTTATAAGTCATAATGGGTACATGATGTTATGGCTCCCAATCACAAGTGTCTTGTACTATAGCTGTGGGCTGACCAAAGGGTTGTGAGTGGATTTGGCAGATGGAAAATGAGAAAAGCCCTTTGCGTGTGTGAATGAGTATATATATATATATATATATATATATATATATATATATATATATACTCTATGTATATGAATGCATGTATATTTGTATCTCCTTGTCTTGACATTGCCTGATAGTTGCTAAATAATTGTCAAGCAGTGTCATTGATTTTCAATATTCTGAGAACATGTCTGGCCATGAAGGAATATTGCCTAGCTTGGAATCGTGTGAGTTGGTAACATGAAGGGTATCCAGCCATAGAAAAAAATATGCCTTGCTAAACTCTGTCTGACCCATGCTAGCATGGAAAAGTTAATGTTAAAATTATCATGATGGTGATGATATATATATATATATATATAGGGGAGAAGTCTGTCTACAAAAATGAAAGTCACACTTACCATTGTTGCTGGTGATAGGAAGGAGACTTGGAAATGCTGTTATGAGAGCTTGACTATGGAGAATGTGTAGAATAAAGAGGGGGCTACCTCATTCTGACCTAACTTAGGGCCCAATAATTCAGGTTGACAGTAGTGTGGTGATAAAATGATTAATGATAGGATACATGGCAGTTGCCTGATAGTTGCTTGAATCAAGTTATACAGCAAAGTGTTATACCCAAATGACTGGCATAGTGGATTGTTGTTAACTGGTAGAAGGTTAAAGGAAATGCTTTAGAAAGAGGAAATTATAGAGGCATCAAATTAGGCTGTGGATGTCACAGAGAAAGTCACAGCACAATTGATCTGAGATAGTTTAGATGAAATGTAGTTTGGTTTCATGCTTGTAAGAAGTTATCACAAATACAATCTTCCTTGTAAGACAACTACAGGGGAAATACTTAGCGAAGAGTAAACTGCTGTCTGGTATTCATTGATTTGGAGAAGGCTTTGATAGGGTGCCATACTCTGTAATCGGGTGGTCACTAAGGAAATTAGGTATTGATGAATAGCTTGTTAGGGTTGTCCAATCTGTGTGCAAAGGTATTGTAAGTAGAGTCAGTAGTATGTTCATTGAGAAATTTAGTGTGGAGATAGGAGTTTGTCAAGGCTCAGTCCTCAGCCCTCTCCCATTCATCATAGTCTTATAAGCCATCACAGATGAGTTTAAGGCTGGATGTCCAAAGGAACTCCTTTATGCTGATTATCTAGTTATAGGGTGGAATTAGAGAAATTCCATTCAAGGAAGCAACACCTGGAATTGTAGAAGCCTTAAGGGTAAACTTAGCAAAGACTAAGATAGGAGCAAACTTAGCAAATAACATCCATGAGGCTAATGGTGATGATGATGATGAAATACTTGTGACTCAGTCTTTGCTTAAGGTTTCTTAATTTCAGATTTTGCTTCCATGACTGGAATTTCTTCTCTAATTCCACTATAGATTCAGTTATAAGAACTAGATCATCAGCATATGGGAATTCTCAGACTGTGATGACCTGGAAATATGTCAGAAAGAAAACAGATCCCTGGTACCATCAGGAAAATGGCTATGCTTGGCATGCAGAAAAGATGTTGGTATAAACTCTATCTGCTGAACCCAATGTAATCTATGGTCATGCAAGAGATGTTATGGGTAACAGGTAGGCTACTACTGGAGTAGTACGTACTAAGAACACACCGGAAATAGATTCTCTTTAATGCCTTGCTGGCTTGCTGAAAGTAGTTGATAAATTCTGTTTCCTAGGTGACATAATCAACAAGTGTCATAGTTGTTCAGAAAAGGTAGTATCCAGGATGAGTTGGGAAAAATTCACTGAGTTACAGCTCTGCAGACAGCAAAGGTCTTTTCCCACTGAGTGAAGGATAGATGTGATATTTGTGTTAGAGCTGCTATGCTGCATGGCAGTGAGACATGGGTCTCTAATAAAGAAAGTTAGGAAGAAATGAGGCAAGCATGCTCTGTTGGGTTTGTCATGTTAGTTTGCATAAACACCTGAGTGCAAATGAACTGAGGAAAAACTGAGTATAATTTGGATCAAGTATTGTGTACAAAGGACTAGGCTATGTAGATATAGGCATGTAATGCATGTGGAAGACGACTGCTGCATAAGTAAGTGGTGAAGGGTTTCCAGTTAATGGAACTTGTGGAAGGGGGATACCAAGGAAAGGATGGGGACAGTGACTTGAAGATGCTGCATCTTAAAGAGGTGACAAAGGGTGTGATGTGGTTGCAGAAAGTGTTTGACGACTATGATTGGGTTCTCCTGTTTGTGTGACATGGTGCAGAGTCCTTTGCCAGACACAGGGTCTTCCAGCAGCCACCCTCTTGACCCAGGGCAGCATTACCTTCTCCAAGCTCTTGATGTAGGCCTCCGTGTTGAGTCTGAGGCTGTGTAGGAAGATGAATGGAGGCATAACATCGCTATCAGTAGTGATCACTCCAAACACCATGATGTTGACTGGTTTTGGGGACATGGCAAGCTAATGGTTGTTCTGTGTGTTCACCTTCTGATCCTGGCAGAAATTTTTCTCATCTGAGAAAAACCAAAGCATGTTCAGTTGGAGGGTCTTTGTGTTGCAGATGAATTTGTTGGTCTCTTGTCCAACTGCGCCCTACATAGAGAAGTCAAGTGGGTTGCAGTCAGGCGAGTTGAGAGACCAAATGTCAGGTGCTGTGTAATTAAAGAAATTCTCTGACAGCCAGGCCTGGGTCTTCCAGCTGGTGTGGCAGGGCGTAGAGTCTTGCTGCCTCATGTATGGTCTCTTTGTTGCTACCCAGTCGTTCTAGGACTTCACCACCTTGCTCAGAACGCAGATGTAGCTGTCAGTGTTCAGCCTGATGTTCTGAGGGAAAATGTTGGGTGGCACGACATTACCTTCACTGCTGATGACACCAAAGATCATGATTGTCACTGGAAATTTTGTCTGCATTACTCCGTGCACATCCTTAGGCGAGACAGCAAACCTGTTGTTCTTGGAGTTGATCTTCTGGTCTTAACACAAATTCTTCTCAGAGAAGAACCACAGCATGTCTGGTTCCAGCTTGTGTTTCAACTTGTTGATCTGCTTCTTGGTCTGCTTGAGTCACTTTTCCTGCATTGCCTTGGACAGAAATTGTTCTTTCCTCATCTTATATGAAAAGTAGTAAATGTCCTCATGCACTACCAGTCTGATGAGCTTTTTATCCATACCTTTTTCCTGTGCAATGGCATGCATTGGCTTGCTGGGATCATTGTTGATGATCTAGATTTCAGTGATGCATTTCGGTATTCTGATGGTGTCGGATTGTCAAGCATGGGTTTTTTTTTCTCTGCTGTTATCTTGTAGTCAGATCCTAAATCTTCCAGCTTCTTTTTGACCTTTCCCACCATTCTTCTGGTGATGCTGAGGAAGTCTGAAATTTTGTTTTTTCCATTTGGTGCAGTGGAGGGATCAAAATTTTTCATAGCCAATTATTTTGCAAAAAAAAAAAAATAAAGCAAAAATGCTTATTGTTTTTAAAAAGAACAAGTCTGACAATGAAAGTTTAAAAAATGTGCTTAAAATAGCAGTTGAAAATTGCAAACACATACCATCTGCACCCTGTATATATGTGTGGATATATATGTGTGTGTATTTGGTCTGTAGACCTCAGTAGAACTTCCAATTGTCTCCTATGCTATATATTTTAGTCTCCTTTTTGTCAAATACTTCAGTTAAGACTTCTCTTAATCTCTGACCATTTGATGGATCTTTAATCTTCTATATCTTCCTTCACAAGACAGGCTTGTATCTCTGATTCCTTCTAGCTCTAAGTCTGAAGTCGGTAATCACTAACCTCTGGGATAGTACATCGTTCACTTGAGAAGGACATTTCATTTACATGTCTCTCACTGGTGAGAATATAGTCAATTTAGCTTGTGTACTCACCAGATTGACAGGTGATCAGGTAACTGGCTATTCTCCTGAAGTTAATGTTGCAGAGATCATATAGTCACTTGCATTATAGAGCTCTAAGAGTCTCGTTGCCTTCTCATCTGAGAATGAAATCCATAAACTGGGTGTGTGTGTGTTTGTGTATAGAGATATGTGTACATATATGTGTGTATAACAAAACAAGATGGAAAAGATTTTGTATTATTTATTCACCATTACACATGTTTCATTTGATAATAGGAATTACAAAGTTTTATATATTAGATAAACTTGTAAGAAATAATACATACCTTACATTAATGCAACAGTAACAGCATTTACATACTGGATTATAATACTGGAATAATTAGATGCGTTTCAAGAGGACACAGCTTGGATTTTACCATACATACATAACGTGTGTGTGCGTGTGTATACACACACACACCCACACTCATGTATGCTCGCATGTACATACAGAAGTTGCAATCATCAGCATGAAGAAGGTCACAAATAAGAAACTGAGCAACTTTTGTATTGGCAGCAAACCAATACAAGTTGAAGAGATAACCAGATGATCAATGCCTCACTTAAATCCCAGAAGAGCAATCCACAATAAAAGCACAAGTGAGAGTATCAGCAAAATACTTGAGCAAAAGATGTCACCTTGCTTGATATCATTCTCTCCAGGTATGTGTCCCGATACCTCTGACATTGACCCATGCCTCCATCACTTCATGAAATGATTTAACTATCAATACAAAGTGACCTGGACAATCAAGTTTGCTGAGTATTTTCCACAGGGAGGCCCTATTCATAATATCAAAGTCTTTGATTAAATCAATGAGAACCTAGACAAGATCCATATTCTGCCCATAACACTTCTGCCTCTGTCTTGCTGTGTTAACCATATCCATTGTTCTTCTACCAGAAAGAAAACCACATTGAGATTTAGACAGGATGTCATTTATGAGGTGTTTATTCAGGTGGGTAAGAAGGATACTTGCCAGAACCTTGCCAGCTGATATTGATGCAACACCTCTATGATTGCCACACATTATTCTAACTCGCTTTCCATTATAAAGAAGAAGGATAATTGAGTCTTTCTAGTCCTTGGGAACAGCACCAACCCTCTAGACTATGTTAATAAGCCTGTTAAGATTCTGTGTGATACAACCTCTACTAAAGCACATAATCTTGTTTATGTGGATGATTGTGACTTGTTTGCTCATACAGTTGATGACATGCAAATTCTTGTGGATCATATTTATGCATCTTGCAAGGTATTTTAGATTCAGCATTAGCCTGGACAAGCCTGCTGTAATGTTCCAGCCCATGCCAGGAAACTCATATGTGAAACCATCTTAGTTGAAGGAACAGTACAGAAAGTGGTAGACAAGTTAGCCTACTTGTGCTGCACACTCAACTATTCTTGCTCTTTGGATTATGAAATATCTTTAAGCCTTCAGAAGGCAACTGATTCCTTCAGGGGTCTTGAGTCTCCTACCATCACAAGATAAACAAAAATTGCCATGTACTATGTGTGTATCCTGACATTTCTCCTTTACTAAAGTAGGATGTGCACTCTTCCAGGCATCATGTAAGGGCCCTTGAACTTTTTATTGATGTCACATCCTGAAAGTTGGCTGGTCCTTGTGAACTCCAGACACAGAGGTCTTGAGAGGAACTGATGTCCTGAGCATTGAAGTGATGGTGCTTAGGCACTGTTTACACTAGACTGGACACCTTGTTCAGATGAGCAGCCAGAAGATCCCTAAGCAGATGCTATATATTTGGCAAACTTGATAGTGGAAAGTGCTCACAGCAGAAACCAACACTATGATTTAAAGACTGTATAAAGACCTTATTCAAGGCATGTGATATCAATTGGAAAAGCAATGCTTGCCATCACTGCCAATAGAAGAAACAAGCAGAGGAAGGAGTGGACATGTTAAAAAAGCATATGCCTCTTTCATGCAGAATTTAATGTTTCCTAACCCAGGATGAGTGTTGGGTTCATCACTTTGAGCCAGAAATAATCCATGCAGTGGAAACAACCCTCCTCACTTGCTCCAAAGAAGGCCAGTCATTTCTTCTGCAGGGAAAGTGATGGACTCAATTTTTGGGGGATGCAAAAGGCATTGTGTTTATTGACTGTCTTCAAATGGTCCATACCATCAATGGGAGTACTATGTCAACTTGCTGAGGCATTTATGAAAGATTATTAAGAACCAAATGCCCAGAAAAACTGACGAAAGGGGTGTTGTTTCATCAGGACTGTCACTTTGATCAATATCCTTATTCTACTGATTTGGCCCCATCTGACTATCATGTGTTCCCCAACATGAAAAAACACTTGGATGGATACCAGTATTGCAGTGATGATAATGTCATATCTATTACTGATGACTTTTTTGACAAACAAGATAAAAGCTTCTTTACTAGTGGGAAGAATGCAAGCACTGCAACAGAAATGTGTGGACTATGTTGACTGAGATACTCTCATTCCAAGAGAATACCTTGGTCAGCACATGGAATTTTCAGCTGATCCTTGTGTGTGTGTATGCACATGCATGCACATATATAAGTATGTACATGTATAATTTTATAAATAAGAATACAATGGAGAAAAAACAGACAGAGTTGGAATTCCTTTGAATTATATATATCCCTCTATACACAATCGTACAAACCCCTTTATATATATATTTTTATACACACACAAACACACAGATATATATATATACACACACACACATATACAGAGATACACAATCCTTTATCCGGAACCTTTGGGGTCATTTGTTCTGAATTTCAAATTTTTTCAGATTTCAGAACAAAAGCCATCTGCTCCAGATTGTAAACTAGACATCAAAACAGACATCCTACCATGGTAGCAAAAGCACATGTATACATACAGTGGGGAAAATAAAGATTACAAATATTGTTACAGTTTATTTACAGAGTAATATACTGGTAAATGAAATAGTGAGATAACTAAGACCATACATATAGCAAAATACATAAAGTAGAATAATTTAAAATAAAAATACACGATCCAGAAGTACAGGTATACACCTTACCATAATATTTCTGTAGAGAGACATATAAGGATTCACACTAATTTGAATAAAGAAAAACTACAAATGGTATAACAGTTTATTTATATGCTAGAGCCATAAATTAGTTCAAACTAGGCTAAATATGTATCTGCAGTTAAGTTGTAGAACATAGTTTGTCAGTGTCACCAATGTTGTCATCAGGTTGCCGGCAAATTTCTGACAGGATTCTCAAGTGATGAAGTAGCACTTCTTCAAGTGTCATCTGTCTCACCAGCATAGGTTTCTGTCTAAGCAATGTCTCTTTAATTGAGCGAACTCTCATAATCTGTTGCTTACTGATAAATGTATGTTGTTCAAGGCCAGCTATTAACTGCTCACAGATTTTCACTATATCGTTTATTGGAATTTTTTCACTTATGTTGTCTGTCATTTTTATCCATATTTAACTCCATTTCAGCAATTTTCCCATCACTCAAGGAATGCACAACAGGTGCATCATTGTCTATGTGTAGCATTTCTTCAATGTCTGCTTCTTCTAGCTCATACTTCTGCACATTAAACTTTAACTTACAAGTTTTGATATTTCATTAGTGACATGAAATCCTCTGAACTTGTTATCTATAGGGTCGTTTTTGTCAAACACCGTTATTGGTCATTCTGTGCACACCTTGAATCCTACCAAATCTTTACAGTTGTTGCTCAGTTTTCCTCCCCTCACCCATTCCCTCTTTCACTTCTCCATACACTCTTGCAGCATACACCCACCCACACTTCTGGTTCCTCTGCTCCTATTCACGTCATACTTCAAGGGTCCACTCAGACACCTCATCACCACCATTGCAATAATTTTTCAGTTTTATTCTGACTTTCAGTATGTGAATGGTCTTGTAACTCTTGTATAGCAGGAGACCTCTTCTTTCATGCTTTAACCCTTCATCTCTTAACATAAAATCAATCCTGAATTTCATAGTCTTGCAAGCCACATGGTGATCTCACTTGTGCCAGGGGTTTGAAAACTGCACTCAGTACATGCTGTAAAGTGGTTAGTGTTAGGAACATGTAGAAACCAGGTCAAAACAGACACTAGGACATGATTCTTTCGTTTGGCCCAGCTGATCCTGTCAAATTGGCCAGCTCATGGGACATGCATGTTAAATGATGATAATAATGATAAATATTTATATGTATTGTTATACTTGTGGATAATCATGTTTTGCCAATTAAACACTTAAGTATAACAACAATGTTTCAGCACATGATTTTATATCAAGAATCTTGCAAAACGATTATATAAATGTATTTATATATATATATATGTATTCATATATGTTTGTATTTATATATATATATTCTCAGAATAAATGACAGAGAGATGCTTGTGTTAGAACTCCAATGCTACATAATAGTGAAACATGGTCCCTGAATGCAAGGGACTTGCAAAACAAGAAGGAAATGAAGCTAGTATATGCTTTTGGATGTCCAGTATCAGTATGCATGAATGACAAATACAATTGTGGTGAGAGAAAAATTGGACATAAGAGGAATCGTGTGTAGTTTGCAAGAGAGAAGAGTGCACTTATGGTCATGTGGTGTATGTAGACATGAGCAACTATATATATAGTGCTGATCTCTAAATAAGGATGGATGGAATAGTGAAGATGTCTGAGTGTTGAGCCTCATGTAAGGAATGACAAAGGACTGAGATGATTGGTGATTTGCTCAAGAAGACCCATCATCACAACAAAACTGAGGTCATAAAGGCATTATTGTTTATGAGTATATGCACAGCTAGGCCTTGCACCCAATTTGCCCCTGCCAAGTCTTTCCCATCTACCTGTCACTACTCTAACTATTGCATTGTTCTGCTGCTGTAATTACATGAAAACAAGATTACATTACTTATCCAGTTTTTGTGATAGCAGTTATTTCTCTCTCTCCTGGACACACTTTTGACCATCCTTCCCTCATTATTAATATCATCCTTTCTCACTTTTATTTTTCTCTGATCACTGTGCCAATGTGATGTATCTATACATATAAATTTGACATGGCGATTCTTTCTTGTCTTGGAATTCACGGTCAAACTGATGGGTGGAATTGCACAAAAAAATTACACAGATGTATAGAATGATTTGGTGGTGATGCTGGGCTTTGTATTTTTTCATAGCTCCCATGGTTACCGAGATAATCTAATATGATAATACTCTTTTGTTTATGAATGAGGGAGGAAGCGGTGATAGATGAATAAGGAAGGAAGGGGTAATGTCATACTTGGTAGTGGGATGATGGAAATTGTATGCTGAAAAAATAAATCAAACAGCGTTTCAACTGTGTGAATGTAAAGGGGGGGTATGTGAATATGTGTGCGTGTGCACGCGCAATGGAAGTGGGATGGTTCATCTTTGTTTGTTTAGTATTTGGGTTTATTTTTTGATTTGGTTGAATCTTGGTTGGTTTATTTTTTTGTTGGTCAGTTATTTTTAGGGTTTTGACAGAAAAAAGTCATTCTAAAATTGCTTTTTAACGTAAGCATGCCCAAACAAATCAAATGCTTACACAGAGCATGTTTTACAGCTACATCATCCAAACCGACCAGGTGAAACCGGGTTTAGCTGCTAGTTACATATAAATACATACATTTATATATATATATATATATATATGGACGTATCTCTCTTTCTCTCTCACCCCTCTATCTTTATATCTATCCGTCTGTCTGTCTGTCTTTTAACGGTTACTTTTCCATGCTTGCATGGGTCGGGCAGAATTCATTGTGGTAGATTTAGCACCACGCCGTATCCTTCCTGTCTACAACCATCACCTGTTTCCAGGCAAAATAAAGCTTCCTCCATGGCCGAGGAGAAATATTTCACAGATGATGGGAAAGAAATGACACCGTTTGTATGATGGTGACATTCATTTACAACTATCGTGCGATGTTAAGACACGGACACAGTACACAAACACACACAATGGTTTTTTTTTGTTTTTTCAGTTTCCATCTAACTCCATTCATAAGGCTTTTTCAACCCTGATGTACAGGGGTAAATACTGGCTAAAATGTAACGCAGTGGGACTGAACCCGAAACTAGATAACTAGGGAGTGGACGTAACCATACAGTCATGCCTGCATCTATGTATGTCAGTGTGTGCGCGTGAAAGTATATATTTACATATATGTGTGTGTTCGTATTTGATCGACACAATTGTATATCTGAATATTAATGAATGTTTACGTAAATGCATTTTCTGAAGTCTACATATCCAAACCCATTTTGAAACATACCCGTTAGCAATGCCTTTCTATCTTTTGTTCATAACCCGCCGAAATGACGCGCAAGATGCTATTCGTTTACTCCGAGTACAATATAACTCTGTATTTGTTCCCTATCCCTCTATTTCTTTCTGACCCACCTCTCTCTCTCATGTGTTGTAATGACTGTTGTAATTTTTTGGGCCTTTCAGGTCACAGAATTTTCATCGATATTTCCTTACCAAAAATTTCAGTTCCGAGTTTGATAGGAATGAGCGGTAGTAAATTAGGAGACAACTTAGTTTGATGTTATTTATTCTTAAAAATCAAGGCGTGTTATTTGAAATGTGTCGCTGCATTAAAATATATCTGTTGTATACGTTTTTTATATTTCATCTGACTTCAGATTTCTAACATGTTTTCAGTTATTTAAGGAGGAAAGAAACAAGACAACCATATATTTAAATTAAAGAAAAAAAGACAACTTTCATTGATTAACTTCTTTATTTTGAGTCATTTATTCAAAATAATTTCACGTTCACACACACACACACACACACATGTACGCACGCAGCACTGTAGCATAATTACTAGGTATTTCTGTTATTTTGTTTGCTTAGCATATGTAGCGGAAGGAAGCTATGTATGTGTGTGTGTGTGATGCGAGATATAGAGGAATTGTACTGTTGAAATAGAAATGAAGTGAACGGTTTCTTTGGAGACGTGTTTCTCACTATTTGAACAAATGTTGTTGCTTAATTGTTATTAATATTTTGCATTGCCTTTTTTTTTTTAAACCGTTTTCTTAAACCCCTTTAATTTATGCATTAGCTGGTTGACCCTAACCTGACATTTACAAGTAGCTTTCATGAATTCTCAACCGAAATGTGTATCAATGTGTTCTCTCTCTCTCTCTCTCCCTCCCCGTGTAGTCACTCGAAAAATGAATTACTTTGAAAATGTTTAGAGAGAATTTTTAATTGTTCAGTAGCTCTTTGATTTCGTATATAAATCGGTATCTGTTGGTTTTCCGCTTCTTTCATTAGATTCTTCGACGGAACGGTCTCGTTAGTTAGAAATTTTAGAATAATTTTACACCGAACACACATAATCTAGAAACCGCTTTATCATTTCTGTAATTTATTCAAGTCCATAGCTTCTCTCTGGCAAGCATTCGACTTACTGTCATTTCATGCACCTCATTATATCATTCTTAGGTTATGCTGTCGATAATGTGATTCATTTAATTTCTTATGTAGCGATTCATTTAATTTCTATTATATTCTTCTTTAATTAAAACATTAATTACATGTGGGATAAGATACACGCGCACACCACATGACCGTATCATTGCATCGTTTCATGTTTATCTCTGCGAATCTCTCATTATAATATATATATATATAATTATTCTATGTTATTGCGTCCAAAATCAGGGGTATTCACGGATTAAAAGCTTGCATCGGTGCAAAATTTTCATTGGTGAAAGTACATTTTGCAACTCGATAATATAATTTGTAGTATAAGACCGGGGTGGGGGTGATGCTGAGACTAAGTGATGGAAGAAAGACCTAGACACAGGCCGACTGTCTTGTTATCGTACTTGCAACACCTATATTAAGGCTAGACTCATTCCCTTCTTTTTCTCTACATTTAACACACGTACACACATTACTCATTTCTGAGTGGTGGGAGGGAGGGGTAAAATTTCGTTTTGATGAATCCTCTAAAGACTAGCATAGTCTTTAGTATGATGTATGTGTGTGTGTGTATGTATATATGTATATATATATATATATATATATATATATATATATATATATATACTTATATCTGTGTGTATAATTATTAAGAACATGTGTAAACACTTCTGGCCTACGACTGTTACTATATGTATTTCATATACTTATTCTTATGTAGTGATATTCTTTGTATTAATTAACTTAATATCAATTGCACCACCTATATTTTTGCTGCTCTTTTCGTCTTATTTAATTAAAATTTAGTATTCAACAATTTCATATAGATGCTTCATATGTAATTCGAATTACGAATCACCTTTAAAAAATGTGGATATTCTCATTGAGCTACATTATAGAAAGGTACCCACTTTTTGTTATAGAATTTTACAGTAGCGATTCTTTCAATGGTAATCATTGTTAGTTAATTATAGCACTGTAATTCATGTCAACAACTGGAGCATATTTTATTGTTTCAGTGTTGCTCATAATCATCAGTGCTCGTCTTGAATCATCATGCCAGCTCCCTTTCCACCTAGTTTTCCCAGTTTCCTGTTCTTTAACTTCCTCTAGACTGAAGCTGACTAGTAGTTCTTCTTACTGTTAAATTGCCACTTTAAAGCGTTAGAACCATTGAGGGAGCGTCTGTGCGGTTGCTCGACCTATTATCAATAGCAGTCATTTCTCTTTCAGATCACACTCTTCCATCATTGAAAAACACATTAATACCGAGAACCCTAACTCCCCACCCCTCACCGCATGTTCACGATTGGAATAACTGAACATAGGTGTCTGCTTAATCAAGGTTTCACCGGTGATGAACAACTTAGTGTGTCGCCCCCCCCCCCTCCAAATTTAACTTGAGGTCAACTCTGGTCGCGCCTACCTATTATCAAAGATGTTCCCGCCCTGACCACCCTATCTTTTTTTGTATTCAGTATTTCAATATTCAGTTTGTCCTTTTTTTTTAATGGTTGAGATTTGGCTGCCATTTCTAGCAGGTTTAATACCCGCATAGAGGCTTCCTCAAAGCGTAATGTCATATGCAAAGGTATGCTGTTTGTTTAAAAGTATTAGTTATAAACCAAATATGTCCACATGAATAAAGTATGTCCATTATATCAGTGCAGTTGATTATTAGTTTTTGTCTTGGACTATCTCAGCTATGATACTAAGAGAATTATACTATTATAGTCACTACAGCTTTATATTCAGATCTTTTGAGAGCTTCATTCAGAATAGTATGTAGTAGTGTTTACAAATGTTTGTTATGTATTCTCTCACATAACAAAGGAATTAGAGACGAACTGGAAGCACGTTCACTTCTTAATTTACCCACTAGCGCCTGCACACACAGTACGGAGAGCCTTTCAGCTGAATCATGCCAGAAAATATAACTGTTGTTAATAGTTGTGGGGTGATGGCAGTTAAGTGACGTGTTATTAGTTCTGTAATTAGAAATTGTTAAATCTAATAATACGTATAAATTAATGATTCGTATTATCACAAACGTATCAGTTAAGGATGGATAATGTATTGTTTAACTAATATTTAATTATAAATTTCAAGACTTTCACCTGAGAGCTTAAGATTTTGTGAAGGACAATGTCAAACCAGGGGATGCAAAATATGTTAACATTTTGTATGATGCTCATGTGAGAGAAGTTAATTGATATTAATAGAATATAGATATTTATACTATTTAGTATAGCTGTCTTTTGAAAGCTGAAATGGATTTTTGTTTTTTAGAAGTTCTAAAATGAAGAGAGATGTATTAGCTCATTGAAGGAAAGATTTAGAGTCCTAGCATATTGCTGTAAGTTAGAGTACAATTCAATAAAATATCTAGTAGACTGTACTGGAATGAAGGAGAATGAAAGTAACTTTTGGTAGTTCTTGCCAATTGTGTGTGTTTGTTCACGAACATACTCAACTGGAAAATGTCCAACATGTAAAGTCAGAATTTTCAGTTGTGAATATGACAGAATTTAGTGGAAACGGTTGCTGTAATTTTGAAGTACACAGAATTTTGGTACAATTTATGTATCAATATCTTGACTACTTTTGTATCAGTATCTTGATTTATTTTTTGTTTTTGTTCCTGAGCTAATTGAAAATATGTCCGCTTATATGTTAATGAAAAAAGTGATAAGTGATGTAGATACATGGGGAATATATTGTTGTCCAAAAGACATTGTTTCAAAGCTTTAATAAACATCCAATATATGGACAGTCTAGCTTTTGTCAGTATTTATCAGAAATGACTTCATAGAAACAGTGAGTGAAACTGTTTTTAAGAAATCTGAGATTTATATTGGAAATTCATTTTGTTAATCAGTATAGTTTGTATTTTTTCCTTTGTTATCAAGTTTTATTTAATACTTTAGATTCTGTTGTTTGTTAAGATCAGATTTGTGTTGTTCACTTGTCCATTGTACAAACCACTTGTAGTAGTTGATACATAATAAATGTCTGACTTTTCAAGATCCATAAGCTCATAATGCCAGTATTTGGCTTCCTAATCAAGTCATTGAGATGATTTTTTCCACTTAGATATGATGCTACTCTGTTAGAAATAACATTATTACAAGACTGGATATGTATGTCCAAATTTTTTCGTTTAGACTTGTCTACAGGTTCATAGCCACT
Organism: Octopus sinensis; assembly: GCF_006345805.1. Lineage (NCBI taxonomy): Eukaryota > Metazoa > Mollusca > Cephalopoda > Octopoda > Octopodidae > Octopus > Octopus sinensis. Next base: position 120,142,265 of record NC_042998.1, read on the forward strand.
TTACTCAGACACGGTGTTATATTAGCTATCAATAATGATATTCCCTCTGATTTTTCTGATTTTCAAACCTATTTATCTAATGTTTATTTATCGACAATGCCGTCCCCAGTCAAATTCCCTCACACCGCTTATTGTCACGTGTCCCTTGACCTCTCTCTCTAACTAACCCTCTCTCTCTCTCTCTATGTTCCCCCTTCCCATAACCATCATCGCCATGGTTCTCTATGCCCCCCCCTCCCAAAACCATCATCGCCATATATAAACCGTTTTCGATCGAGTGTTCAGTGCGTCAGGGGTGCCCCTTGTCACCACTTTTGTACGTATTGGCTCTTGAGCCATTGCTGCGAAAGTTGGAGAGGCTGGGGAGTAACTCGGATGAAATCGGAGGTGGGAGGACGGTTACTGCTTATGCGGATGACGTCACCCTCATCGTGTCCAAAGAGGCCCAACTACCTTGTGTAGAGGAGGCTATCAGAGGATACGAGGCGGTGGCAGAGCAAAGGTTAACAAGGACAAATCGGTTGGCTTGCGCCTCGGCACCTGGAGGAGCAAGTCGATATCGTCCAGTGTCGTGGGACACTGGACGGATGGCCCTGTTAAGTTGCTGGGAGTTTGGTTTGGGCCAGACTCCCAAACGGAGAAGAACTGGAGTGAGGTGACAAGCAAGGTGGAAGCCATAGTACGGACCTGGTCCGGAAGGTTTCTGTCCTTGAAAGGAAAGGCGGAGGTGGTGCAGATGTTCATTGCATCTGTAATCACCTACCGCCTGACCGTTGTCCCTTGCCCCGATTCATGGCTTAACAAGTTGGAGCGAATCCTTTTCCGCTTTTTGTGGAAAGGAGGAAGGCCACTTGTGAGGCGCTCCGTTTGCTGCCAGGAACCGTTAAAGGGTGGGTTAGGAATGCCTTGGTTGATGATGCGCAGACATGCGTTGAGGCTAAGGCATCTCTGGCACCACCTGGAAGGTGATAAGGTGTGGAGTCCGCTGGCAGGGGGATTTTTCCCGAGACCGGCCTCCTTAGTGAATTTTAAACCCGGTTACATCAAAAGATGGAAACTGACTCCATGGCAAAAGGAGTGCCGACAGGCACTCACGCTGATCCACAAGGCCGGCTGCGGAAATACCACCTCGGTATTTTATAGAGGGCTGGTAGAGGCAAAAAACGACGACGTCCTAGGAGGGGCTCTGGGGTTCGATGAAGACCAGCTTACCAACCTGTTTAAAAAAACTTTCAGGTCGGGGTATTTGGATAATTTCCAAAGATCCCTGGCCTGGCAGTGCTACAGGAATGCTTTACCTGTTCGCGAGAAGTTATCGCGGCACGGAGTTTCAGTGCCACCGACGTGTCCAGGTGCGAGTTGGACGATGAAACCGTCCAGCACGCTTTTTGTTCACTGTCGGAAGTTGTCCGACTTGATAAGTTACGCAGAACAACGTGTTATCGCATCTGGGACGAGTACAGCTGTCGGCTGAGTCTATGATTAAGATGATACCGCCAACTGGACTCTCGAAGGAAGGTAAGGCATGTTTTCATCACTGCACGGTTGCAGTAGTAAAAGAATGCATGTGGAGAACAAGAATGGAAGGAGCCGCGATAGGATCCTTTGTCTCTGGCCCCGGCTTGCTCACTTACTTCAGATATCATCTGAAGAGCAAAATGGGGCTGGAAAAGAGGATCTTACCACGGGGTGTGTATGAGAAAAGATGGAAGGAAGTGGAAAAAAGGTGGGTGTCAGAAGCCCAGCTTGACCATGGAGGAAGGAGAGGAAATAAAAGCTGCGGGGCCTCATAAATTGCCGGGGTGTAAAAACTCCAGTGAGATTATAAGTTCATGTACTGTTGTTTGTTCTACTGGTCATGTAAAGGACACTTATGTTATAATGAATAATCCAAATGTAAATGAAATTTTTAAACGAATCTCTTAAATGTTTTTTGTATGTATGTCCTGTATGTCCTTCTGTGTAATCGATTTTTATAATCATAATAAAGAAATACCCCTCGCTTCAAAATATCTAAAGAATACGCACAGATCATGAATGGCTAAAAGTTAAGTGAATCGTCCAACCTCGCTACGACTACCTTCTTTCTTGCACTTATTCTTATCTTTCTCTATTCTTCAATTTCCATCTCATTGTATTGTCCCTCATTCTTTCAGTATTCCCTCATTACCCTGTCTAGCTCAAACATTTTTTTTCGTTTAGACTTGTCTACAGGTTCATAGCCACTCTGATTTTTCAATTTTTCGTTTAGTGTTGTCTCCCGATTCATACAAACCCATTTGCTAGCTCATACGATTAACAGAACCTCTTTACTCAGACACGGTGCAACCGCCCTCCCACCCCCATCACGCATGACGGAAGTTCCTATTCTCTGCCATTCCGGGGTTGCTTCCCATGAAGACTGCAAATGTTCTCACCATCCCTACCCCTAGTCTCGACCTGTGTAAGGTAATGTTCATACAGTGCAAAATATGAAAGGCTAGCGTTATGCAGGTTGTACTGAAGGCTACTTTACTACTTCATTTCTTGCACATGAATTCTGCCAAATGCGAGCTTTCTTTTCAGGTACACGAAGCTACTGTCCACCGTCCCAGGGTCTCTAGAGCCCATGCCTCCCACACCCTCAGGGTTGGCACCCTCAACGTTGGCACTCTGAAAGGTAGGTCTGGTGAGATAGTCGAGATGCTTGAACGGAGATGTGTGGATATATTTGCATGCAAGAAATAAGGTGGAGAGGAGGATCAGCTAGGTTCCTCACAGGCAAGGAACGCAGGTACAAGATTTTCTGGGCAGGGAACACTGACGGGGTTGGTGGCGTGGGTATACTTATCGCTGAGAAATGGGTAGATAAAGTAATTGAGGTAATCAGAGTATGTGACAGAATACTTAAGATTAGATTAGTGCTTCATCATAGTTTAGCAACCATATATCAGCCTATGCTCCTCAGTCGGGGCTACCCGATGGACAGAAAGACCGATTCTATTCTATGACTCTACTGCAGACTACCCCTCGTTGACGAACGACAGAGACCTTATCTTTGTGGCTGGTGACTTCAATGGTCACGTTGGACGACATGCTGGGGGCTTCCATGGCGTACATGGAGGCTATGGCTATGGCTCCCGCAACGAGGAGGGAACCAGGCTGCTGGAGTTCTGCGATGCAAATAATCTTATGATTTGCAACACTAACTTCAGGAAACCTACCAGCCACCTAGTCACTTACCAATCGGGCCAACATACCAGCCAAATTGACTACATCCTTACAAGGCAAAGGAGAGATGGCTGCTTATAAATGCCAAAACCTTCCCAGGTGAAGAATGTACCCCACAACATAGACTGGTAGTTAGTGACTTTAGGATCAGGACTAGGAGGACAACCAGAAGACGACAAATATGGAGAAGAAGGATCTGGAAGCTTAAAGATCCTGCAAATGGACAGAGATTTAGGGACATATTACTTGAAGCCTCTGACGAAGTAGAAGGGGATAGAGCATCACAGGGGGTAGAAGACAGCTGGACGTTTCTAAGAGACAACCTGCTGAGAGCCACTGACCAGATCTGTGGCTGGTGCAAAGTCCCCTCTCGACCTAGAATAACGTGGTGGTGGAACAATATTGTAGACAGGGCTATTAGAGAAAAGAGACAGGCTTGGAAGGTCTGGAAAAATGGGGGTAGCAGGGATTGTATCAGACTGCCAAAAGAGAAGCTAGGAGACAGGTTTATTTAGCCAGAGGGGAAGCAGATAAGAAAAAATTTGCCAATGTTCTGCGCCGTGAGGACCAAAGACTGGAGGTGTTTCGTGTTGCAAGACAGTGTGTGAGAGAGAATCGTGATGTGGTAGGAGAGAAGTGTGTTCGCATGGAAGATGGTTCACTTGCGCTAAATGAGGATGCAAAGAGAGAGGTTTGGAGATGCCACTATGAAAGGTTGCTGAATGAAGAAAATGAATGGGATAAAGAGAGTCTGCCGAATGTTGACCCAACAGAGGGACCAGCTATCCGAGTTGATAGTTCCGTGGTAGCTAAGGCAATTAGAAGCATGAAGACAGGGAAAGCCCCAGGCCCATCAGGAATCACTGCAGAGATGCTCAAAATGTCTGGTAGTGTCGGCTATAGCCTAGTCACCCGTATAGTTAATCAGGTGATACACAAAGGGGTCATACCCAATGACTGGTGTAGCAGTATAATAGTCAACTGCTACAAAGGTAAAGGTGATGCCCTAGATACAAATAACTACAGAGGTATCAAGCTGTTGGACCAGGTGATGAAGGTTACGGAGAGGGTCATAGCCCAACTAATTAGAGAGAGAGTTAGTTTAGATGAGATGCAGTTTGGGGTTTGTGCCAGGGAAAAGTACTACTGATGCTATATTCCTGGTAAGGCAGCTGCAGGAGAAATACCTAGCCAAAGATAAGCCCCTGTACCTGGCTTTTGTTGACATGGAGAAAGCCTTCGACAGGGTCCCCCGATCCCTTATCTGGTGGGCAATGAGGAAACTAGGGATAGATGAATGGTTAGTGAGAGCTGTGCGGGCATGTACAGGGACGCCGCTAGTAGGGTGAGGGTTGGAAATGTGTACAGTGAAGAATTCCGGGTAGATAGGAGTCCACCAAGGCTCAGTACTCAGCTCCCTCCTATTTATCATAGTCCTCCAGGCAATAACGGAGGAATTCAAGACAGGATGCCCTTGGGAGCTCCTCTATGCTGATGACCTTGCTCTAATTGCTGAGTCGCTATCAGAACTGGAGAAGTTTCAGGTGTGGAAACAAGGATTAGAATCGAAGGGCCTCAGAGTCAATCTAGCTAAAACCAAAGTCGTAATCAGTAGGAAGGTAGACAAATCACAAACACCTTCAGGTAGATGGCCCTGCTCGATCTGTAGAAAAGGTGTAGGTAGAAACTCTATAAGATGCACCAAGTGTAAGCTATGGACACATAAGAGATGCAGCAATGTCAAAGGAAGGCTAACTAGGAAGATGGTTTTTGTATGTGGCAGATGCTCAGGAACAATAAACACTGAAAATGCTCTGAGACCAACTTCCGTCACTTTCCAGGGAGAAAAACTAGAAATAGTTGATAGTTTCCGTTACCTAGGTGACCAAGTCAGCAGCGGGGGCGGGTGTGCTGAAAGTGTAACTGCTAGAGTAAGAATAGCTTGGGCAAAGTTCAGAGAGCTCTTACCTCTACTGGTGACAAAAGGCCTCTCGCACAGAGTGAAAGGCAGACTGTATGATGCGTGTGTACGAATAGCCATTCTACATGGCAGTGAAACATGGGCCGTGACTGCTGAGGATATGCGTAAGCTCGCTAGAAATGAAGCCAGTATGCTCCGATGGATGTGTAATGCCGGTACTCACACTCGGCAGAGTGTAAGTACCTTGAGAGAAAAGCTGGACCTAAGAAGCACCAGTTGTGGTGTGCAAGAGAGACGTTTGCGCTGGTATGGTCATGTGGCGAGAATGGATGAAGATAGTTGTGTGAAAAAGTGCCACACCCTAGCGGTTGAGGGAACCTGTGGAAGAGGCAGACCCAGGAAACCTGGGACGAGGTGGTGAAGCACGACCTTCGAACTTTAGGTCTCACTGAGGAAATGACTAGAGACCGAGACCTCTGGAAGTGTGCTGTGCGCGAGAAGACCCGGCAGGACAAGTGAGTCCATAACCCGTGGCCTTCTACATGGGATGGAGCCAGCCTACGTATGCATACCTTCCCTTCTTGGGACACAAAACTCTACTTGTGAAGACGTGATGAGGCAAGTGAGGATCAGAATCGAAATCGATCAATGGAAATTGCAGATGTGCTACCAGTGCCGGTGGCATGTCAAAACTCTGCTTGTGAAGACCCGTTGAGGCAAGTGACGATCAGAATCGAAATCGATCAATGGAAATCGATCAATGGAAATTGCAGATGTGTTACCAGTGCCGGTGGCATGTAAGAGAACTTTCCGTTTCGCGACAGTTGCCAGCACCGCCCCGTTTCGTGTCCGTTGCCAGCCTCGCCTGGCCCTCGTGCCGGTGGCACATAAAAAGCACCATCCGTTCATGGCCGTTTGCCAGCTCTGTCTGGCACCAGTGCGGGTGGCACGTAAAAAGCACCCACTACACTCACGGAGTGGTTGGCGTTAGGAAGGGCATCCAGCCGTAGAAACACTGCCAGATTTGACTGGGCCTGATGAAGCCTTCTGGCTTCACAGACCCCAGTAGAACCGTCCAACCCATGCTAGCATGGAAAACGGACGCTAAACGATGATGATGATGATGATGATGAAAGTTTGGTGAACTGAAGTATACAGAACAGAGGATAAAAGAAGGTTCCTATATGCAACAAATGTTTGTGATGTATTTAAGCTCCAGATCTATGAGTTGGTGGTCAAATACTTTATCCATTTAACTATTTTATACCTACATTATCTTTTGTCTTTTTCTTGTTTCAGTCATTACACTGCAAACATGCTGGGGCACTGCCTTGAATTTTTAGTCAAATGAATGAATTGACCCCCATTACTTATCTTTTTTTAAGTCTGATACTTATTCTATTGGCCTTTTTTGCTGAACCACTAAGTTATGGGGATGCAAACACGCCAGTACTGGTTGTCAGGTGGTGGCGGTGTACAAACACAGACACAAAAACATACATATAAACGACAAACTTCTTTCAGTTTCCGTCTACCAAATCCACTCACAAGCCTGAGTCTATAGCAGAAGACACTTTCCCAAGGTGCCACACAGTGAGAGTGAACCGGGAACCATGTGGTTGGAAAGCAAGCTTCTTACCACACAGTGACACTTGCACCTATAAGCTGAATAACATCAAGAGTTATAAATGACATTTTTCTGATATTAGTTATACGATTTAGAGATTTGAATTCATATTTCTTTAATCTTTTACCTGTTTCAGTCATTGGATTGAGTCATGCTGGGCAACTGCCTTGAATGGTTTACTTGAACAAATCAACCCTAGTACTTATTAAGCCTAGTACCTATTCTATCAGTCTCTTATGTTTTCTGATGCCGAACTGCTAAGTTGTAGGGATGTAAACAAAACAACTGGTTGTCAAGCAGTGGTGGGAGGACAAATACATACACACACACACAACGGGTTTCTTTCTACCAAATCCACTCATAAGACTTTGGTCAGCCTGGGGCTATAGTGGAATACACTTCCCTAAGCTGCCATGTAGTGGGACTGAACCCAGAAACATGTGGTTGGGAAGCAAACTTCTTACTACACAACTACACATGCACCTCAAAAATCTGAATCGTCATTTATCAGGGCATTGATGCAAGATGAAACTTGGTATTTTAATGCAACGATCTTGACAATAACTGCAAATGTTTTAATTTGAACACGTTTTAATGTTTATAATAAATTAAAGAATTTTATTAAATTTATTACAGCTTAGTGTTAATAATGTATAGAAAATTTAATGATCTTTTAGCCTTAAAACTGAACCTTCTCATTAAAATTCTCATGTAATAATCCCTAGTTTTATTAATTTTTCTTATTTTAAGGTGCTATATAAATATTTATAGCTCTTTAAAGTTATTCAGCTCAAACTAAATTTCTTGCAAATGGTTTATTTGTTGTCAAACTATGTTGAGCCAGACTAAACAGGCCCATTATCAAAGTTAGTCCATCCATGACTATTCCATCCCTCTTTCAAATGTAGTACCTTTCGAAGACTTCTGTATGTGCCATGCCTAGAGATTCTGGCAATTATAGACTTAACCTCCTCTTGTCTCACACCCCCCAAAAATTATTAAGTTACTGGGCTGGTTTTTCTGTAATGACTGATAAGAACATAAAGTATCTTCTCTCTCTGTTTTCTTTGGTTTCTTCAAGGTTTTGTTTTCTCATGATACTCTTGTGTCTTTATGCTATTAGTAGTTTCTACTTCTCAGAACACTTAGACATTTGGTACTCTATCTGTATAAGATATCTTCTGCATTTGTGTAAGAAAGCTACATCTCTGCAACATTGACAACTTTTGCCTTTGTTTACATTTCAGGTCACACAGCCACATTGGTTCTATGTTTGCCCCAATACTCTTTGTTTACTCTTATTGCTAGCGGTTTATTTGACAATATATTTCTGATCTCACCAAAAACATCCTTAACCTGTGCAATCTTTAAGACCACACTGTTTAATGTACCTTTCAGCTTATAAAAACAATTGAGTATGCTTTAAAAGTGATTCAGCTGCAATCTCCAGCAGATTGAGCAACCATGTTGAGGCTCCTTTGGTTTGATATATTTTAGTTTTACTCATGGTTTATTATAACAGACATTTCTGGATATTTTCATAGACTTTATAATGTTCTTGTAAGCAGAAATAAATTCCCCAGTAAGCTTGCCATTTTTCATAACCAAACTAGAGATAGTATTAAGACTGATAAAATATTAATATGAAGTGCTTAAAATTACTGTTTGTTTTTGAAGCATATGTAACTTGCATAAAAATGGATTAAATTACTTATATTCTTATTTAACTCTCAGTTTGTGACCTCAGCAAGTGATGTTCATGAATTTATCAAGGCAGCTGTTATCATTTTCATGTTTCTCACAACTCAGTAATTCTAGATATTTTCATAAATGAAATCTTAGACCACCTATATTAATTTTTTAATACAAGGAAGTGACCAAGTGATGGACCTCATACTTATAGGTCATGAGTTCAAACCTGGACAGAACACTTTATTCTGCATTAGCTGTTCTACATTAACTGTTATTCCACTTAAGTGTTCAAATTAGATCCCAGATCATGTGAGGTATTGGTGTTCTTTCTAGGAGTAGACTTACTTCCCATTGTCTTAACCCCAAGAAACCAGGACTACGGTCAAACTTTTTAGAACTTACAAGGAATAAACAAACTGTATCTACTGAAAAGGAGGGCACATTGGCTGTACAGATAAGTTCCTTCTAGGCAAAGCACACAACTGTGTTTGCCTTAAAGTATATGTAAAATCAATTTATATATAAATGTCTGTAATTGCAAAGATGAATGTAAGGTAATATATTTGAAATTTCTTATACATGTGACTTTAAAAGAATGAAATAGAAGTCTTTTTTACTTATTTGCTGAGTCTGGAGGAAGAGTCTTTGCCCATGACTGTCGCAAGCCTTTTAAGATTAGTGAGCTTCATACTATTAATATTCTGTTTAAACTGTTATAGGTCAATTCTTGCAGGAAAGATATGAACAGGGAGAAGATTATGGCAGGCCAATATTCTGGAGAGAAAGGATTATAATGGGTTAGTGTAGGGCTGTAAGGGTTGGGTGCACAAAAAGTGATGAGAGGTGGAAAGACAAATGGATTGTGGCACCTGGGTGGTAGAAGTACAAGACCAGCCAGCTTTCCAAAAAGATGTTGGTGTAGATGGTCATGGCAGTGATGGTGGATTGAACTTTAATGTATGATTTAGTGATGATGATGGACTTAATTTTGGATCACTTTGGTCAGTGTTTCTGTGTGTTACAGAAACCTTGTTCCTATGATTTTGTCTTTCAGTCCTCTGACCTTTATAAAGTGAGTATTTGTAATATAGTGAGACATACGCCCAGTCTGTTATATTAATAGCCTATCTTTCAAATGCATTTATAATATTCTGCACCAATAATGATGAAATTTCTATGTGGTTGCTTGACATGGTTATCTTTGATCATAAATCTGATCAATGTGATCTGACTTCAGGCTAAATAACAATAAGACATAACATTAAGAATTGTTGACAACTTAATAAATTGTTAAAATACATAGCATTGAATTATGTAGAAAGTTTAGACTTCTCAGATATTGGTATTTAATGGAATAAAATAATGACGCATCAATCTTTGAGGAGTGAAGGCAAATCTAATTAGACAAAATGACAAGATCTGTGATGTAGAGGTAGACTGTTGATAAACCGACTTTAAAATATAGTTCCATTACTTAGTTTGCTCACTTGATTGCATATCATTATTACCTTTGTGAAAGTCATGAATATCACACAGTCTTGCTTCTCCTTCCCTTAAAACAATAAAATTCTTTGTCTTTAAGAAGCTAATATTTTGTGACTCTGTTTTTAGTAAGATTAGGTGGCCAATAATTTTCATTAAATTTTAAAATAAGGATCATTGTGTGTGTATGAAGCAGGGGAATAGTTATAAAAATTTTAATTTTTTGTTATTGGAATTCAGCTTAAACAGGTTTTACATAACTGTTTCCAGTTTTGTCAAATAGAAAAATTCCTTTTATCTTGAATGGCATTTTCTTTCTTTTGTCTTCAAATGTAATCAACAAGCTCAGTGCTAAGTTAAATTCCATTGATTTTGTTTCCTGAATTCAGTTTTCAATGAGAATAGTTTTGCTTACCAGTTAAATTTCATGTAAATATTAGGACTTTGTTTCCTTGTCTTTGTAACCCTTGTTTCATCTGGAATCATTTAAAAGTATTCTTACATATTTTAGTTCAAAATATATTTCAACTCATTTCACTTTTAAAGAAAAATTGTTTAAAATCTTAAATTTTTAAAAATATTATCTCCTCTCACAATTATATGAAAGCTGATATGAAAATGATTCTGATATACTTTGTAAATCAGCTTCAATATATTTATGAAATCACATAAAATTTAATGAAAGTTAATTGTTAACATTCTGTGTCCTGTATTATTCTCAGCTAGTTAATAAAATAAAATTAAAATTTGCAAGAAAATGGAAATTTTTTTAAAAAAACTATACTCTAGACTGAGTATATTGTGCAAATATTAAAAAATTGCTGCCTGTAAGACGTTCAGTAAGCTTATTACACAAAATCAGTTGGAGATCTTCTAAATATATCTGTAGTGAACATAGCTTTAGTTAAAAGTGAAAGTCATTGTTAACTTGTAATAAAGAAATAGTTTTGTTCTGTATACAGGGTGCAGGAACTTAATATTGTGTTCATTGCAACAATAGCTGCATAAGAGGTTTATGATTTAAATATATGTAACATTTTATATATGGAACTACATAGATATTTTACACACACATTACTGTTTTTACATTGAATTTTTCCTGAAAAATTTCCCTATCTAGATGTGGTAGTATTTATTTATTTATTTTGCTGTATGCTCAAGTTATTATGAAATTCAGACAGACTTTGTTGCCAGTCAGCCTAGAGCAATGAACTATGTTCCTTATTCAGATACACACACAATATCTGTAGCAAGATTTAAAATTGTATATTATCATATACACATAGAGCATTAAAAAAAAATCAAAATCAAAAAATTAAAAGGAACAAAGATTGGTGGTTTTCTTTGTGTATATATCAGATGAAGAAGGACCAATAAATCAAATGGCTTGACATAATGGTGGAACAAATTCATCCAACCTATGCTACCATGAAAAAGCAGTTGTAAACTGATATATATTATTTGAAAGATCTTGAGTTCAGATCTGTGAAAGGTATTTTCTCGAGTTTCTGGGCAGATCATTTTATTTTACATTGGTACAATTAGCCCTAGCTGTTGCTTTCTGTGAAAGATAGCATCCTACTCATGAAAATATTTATCTCACATCGCTTTGACATAATGAAACCAGGCATTATCTGCACCCTTGGGGGCCTTTACATTTTTGTGACAGCGTCTCATGATTTCTCTTATACCCAGTTTTTCTCACAGTTCATTTGTGCCCCGTGGGTTTTACATACACATTAACATTGCATATCTAGTGGAGCATGTTTGCTTCATTTTTTCTAGTCTTCACACATCCTCTACATTTACTGTCTGTGTTTTGTTACCATGCAACATCACAAAAACATCATGATATTTGCTCTTCTCTTGGAGAAAGAATCCCATTGTAATCTGTAGAGTCAATAGTTCCCTGAACTTTTGCTACCATTTTCTTACTCTGGTAACTATACTTTTAGAACACCTACTTTCATTGTTAATTATGTCTCCTATGTAATGAAAACTACCAACCATTTCTAGTTAGCTTTCTAAGCATTTGAAGTAATTTATTACATGTGTGTCTGTGAGAGAGAATGTGCAGGTGATTGTGTTAATAGGCTAACCATCTGGACAGTCAGTGTTTTGATGCTTGTCAATGTGGACTCTAATTTGATATTCAGTAGGTACTGTCCAGTGAGTACTGCTGTAACCAGTGGTTTAATTATAACATTTGCATGTGCCAAATATTAGTGATGCTACAATGATCCATTCATTTTTATAGTCTTCAGTGTTACTACTATGATGTTTACATTATTAGACAGACACCAGTGGCATTATTATGACCTATACACTGTATGATAGTCTCCTGTTGTATTACTATGGCCCCATAGTCTTCAATGGTTCTACTTAGAACTATATACTAAATCTACACTACATGGAGAGAGACAGCTGTGATACTGCAATGACCATCCAGCCTAAGATCAAACTACTCTTTCTCTCTATTCCAAGTCTTCTTTGGTTTACTCTTCTCCACTGTCTTACAGCATGTAACATAGATATATGTGTACAAACCTATATGGTAAACAACTTGTAACACTCTGGCTGATAGTTATGGTACTTGGGCACTTTCCCAACTCAAACATCCTTAACCAATTCACACTAGATATATTAACTTACAGTTTTTGGTGATTTCTGACTTCATTCTGCTATCAAAAATTGTCTTTCAAAACTGATTTTCCTGAAGCAACGTGACTTATGTTAATCCTAATTTAACTTATTTACTAGTTCTTGTTAAATATTCAAAAAGATGATTTGTTTCCTAGAAACTCTTTGTTTATCCACGACCATATTTTTTTGCATAAATACGATGCCATCTTACCCCCTTTTTTTTTATTTAAAAATAAAATCATTTAATTTGGTAAAGAGAGGCAGAACCCAAATCTTTTGCAGGCATTCTCAGATTGAGAGAGTTAGGACAGTTAATGTTTGACTTAAACCTTTCTAAGGAAGACATGAAGCTACAAGGCAATTCTGGGTATATGAGATTGAAAAAAATTGTTTAGTAGAAAGTTTTGGTGTTGTTTTAGTTGGAGTGAAAAAATGAGGAAAGATAGGTGTGTTAGTAGAGGTGATGCATAGTTAACTAGTTCAGAAGAGCAGAAACTGTTTAGTCATAGCAGAAAAGACAGGGAGAAAATGCATCAAGTTGGTTGACTAGTTGTTTTGCGTGTTTGCAAGTGAAAATTTGTCATTCAGCTGGATGGCCTTATTTTGGATGCAGTCCAAAATGTTTGTATGTGGCAGCTACTTCACTCCAATTATATGAACAGTAATGTGGTTTGTAGTGGTGCTTTGTCACTTACTGTTCAAAGACAAAGTATTTTCTATCTCTGAAGAGGAAGCCTAGATTTTGAGATGCAGTTATTGCTATGTTATTGATATGTGGTTACAATGAAAGGTCACCAGAGATTATGAAAAACCTAGCTAGTGAAGTTTTAAAGATGTGAGATCTTCATAAATAAGACTTGACTATTTCCTGCAATAAATATCAAGTAATTTGCTTCTAGAACACTGTGGTACGAACTTATTATCCTCAATCACTTTTATAGTTAGAATATGTCATCATCTCATTAAATATGACCCTGTCTTTCATGTAAGATCAGAATAGCTCTTATTTAGCCACTTTCGCACACTACAAGTTACCATTGATGTGAATTCACATGTAATACATAGCTGGTATGAAGCTGTCTCATTAAGAAATATGCCATCATTGCACTTATGTTCTACTACTGTTTATCATTTTGATGGTATTTGAATTAAACCATTGCCTTGAATAAACTAAATTATCATATATTTTGTAAAATATAGTTACATGTTTACCTGAATTTCTATATTTTGCAACCTCTGTATTAACCCTTTAGCATTTAAACTGGCCAAACCAGGTCCAAATATTTTATCTGTTTTATGTTCAAACCAGTCAGATCTAGTATCTCACACATATCCTACAATGTCATTCTAAAAATAAACAATAATCATCATTGAAATCTCACAATTGTGAGATAATGCATGATTTATTCAAAACAATGTGAGTAAATAAAAATTACTTTTGATAAACTACTAATCCTAATCTGAATGCTAAAGGGTTAAAAGAAATACTTTAGTTATTGAATATTGAAAATGTTTAAGAAATAGAATGTGAATGAGTTTTTATTATTGCTAGCATTTTGAATAATGTATTTATTGCACCTTTCCTTGCATAGTAGTTTTTATGATATCATTGTAGCTTTTATGATGTATATTTTGCTAGCAGTTATTAAAAAAAACAAAAAAACTAAAACAAGAATGGAACAACTAAATACTATTACTTGTTGGATATGCTAGAAATTTATGTTGCATGGTAAACTAGGACATTACAGCTTGATATATTAAAGTACTTTTATGGTGAACTCTGCTAGAGTTGTTTGGTATAGTTGATGGCTACTGTCTGGAACATAGTCAATATATTTTGTTTGTCCTTTCATAATGAGAATTTTCAATATTGTAACTTCTTTCTTACACAAAACACTAAGATTTTTAAATGCTAGTCTTTCTTTTTTTTGGCTGCTGATTTTTGTCAAAGACATTTCATATTCCATCGCTGTTGCAAACAAACTTTTTCTTAAAATCTTTTTATCAGACCTATTTTTTTGATTGGCTGTCTGCCAAATAATGTTATGTTAATTAACTTGGTCTATGTCAGAGTTAGAGCTAATTAGAAATTAATATCCTCAAAGTTATTTCAATACATGTTTATTATCATCATATGCTTTTTCATGTTGGCATGGCTAAGTTAAATTAAATTTTCAGAATCATCTTTCTAACTTGTCCTATTTTTAAAAATATGAACTTCATTCTTCTCATCAGGTCAATCCTACCTAATAAACCCATTTAAAGTTTTCATTCAACTATGATTATTAACTGTCAGAAGCCTGTGGCATATTTTTCATTTCATTTCCATTTTTTGTAGATCTCAATACCAGTCTGTTTTTTCACTAGAAAAAAAACCACTTAAAAATTCCTTGTTTTGTAAACTCAATCTGTAGAAAAGTATGTTTGCAAAGATATAGTCTTACTGTGAGGTGATATTTGGAGATTACTCCAACTTCTCAAATGTGAAAGAGGTGTTGAACTGTTATATATTAGTTCACAATTTTTTTTAAACCAAGAAATTAATGGTGTCCATTTTGCATGAAAACTAAATGCTACTTACTTTTTTTTAATGATCTAAAATTACACAATTTATCTATAAAGTCACATATGAAACTAGATGGAGAGTTTAAAATGTTTTTTTACTCTATGAAATTTAAAATGCTGTTTCAATTTATTATGGTTATTATTTTAAGTTAATTTTTTTTTTAAAGATAGTAATAAGCCATCAGTGCTCAGTTACCGTATCAAAGTAACATGAAGCAAAAGTTTATTTGAGGGAGAATTGACTGCTACATTATGTCTAGCTACCATACCAAAGTCTTTTCCGTTGGTTCATGCATATAACATACATAAGACATAAAGTTGAGATTTAAGGCAGATTTGGTGGTTGTTTGCAACATGACTACATCCATGTCTTGCTCATAAACATATAAATGTATGTACACACACACGGCAATAGTATGTTTCAGGGAAATTTGGGTGGCCCTAAGTAAGTTCACTAAAATCAACCCACAGTTAAATTGCTAAAAGAGACTTCTGTTAACAGACGTCATTTTTAATGCCTTCAGGACCTAAATATTGTTATTTTTTATATAGTTTCATATTTAAGAGGTTTGCTGTTTAGAAACAGGCTTTCCAATTCAAGTTCTTTAATTTTGTATGTAGATTCTTTTGGTTTTATTAAGAAAATAAGACAGCTTTCAGTAAACAAGTTTGAAAACACACACACATACACACACTCTCTCTCTTATTTCCACATTTTCGATTTTAAAGCAGGTAAATGTTTACAGGCTACTCTGGTAAAGTTCAGATATTTGAATTTTTTTGCCATTTTGTTGAGGGTTCATAAATTTTTCAAAGTATTTTGGTCATTATTTACAATAAATCTCATTAGCCATTAAATTTTAACCTAATGTTAATAATAATAATGATGTTTGACATAACTTTTCATGTAGGTAAATAGACAATTAGATGAGTGTCATATATAATAAAATACACATTGAGTTTATTTAACAGTATTTCAACAGTACATCAGTCTGCCTTAGGTTCAAAATATGACAAAAACACTGGAAAATATGTAGAAATTCAAAAATTCCTTCATTCCAAGGTAAAAAGGAAAAAATCAAGTTATGCTTGTTTGTAAGTGGTTAAAACAAGAAGAAAAAAGAAGAGAATTCTTAGAGTCAAAAAGTTTATATAAATCTTATGGAACTCTCCTGTCACTTTGTTCATCCCTCCCCCCGAGGGTGTGATGCTATTCCTTGACACATTCTCAGAAAATTTTCTCACTACACTGAACTTTCAGTCCTCAAAACACATGAAGACAATTATATTTGTAAATTTCTAATATATTTCCTGGGAATGATGAGCAAAAAAAGTTCCATCAGATTTATGCAACAATTTTTGATTTGAGATCTCTTCCCTTCTTTATTGTCCATTTTCCTTCTTTTTCCTTGTTTTAACCATTTACAAACAATATAGTCCAGTTGCAGTTTTGAATTTCTGCATTTCTGTGTATTTTCCATTTTTTCATTACTCTTGTCTTATTTTAACCTGAGGAAGACAGAGATACTTCTGAAATATTCAATAAACAAAGTCACTCTGTATTTTATTATATATTGCACTCATCTTATTGTGTAACAATAATAATGGTTTCAGCTATTGTAGGCCAGTTATTTTAGAGGTGGGGTGTTAGTCAGTTACATTGACTCTAATACTTGACTGGTACTTTATTTTATCAACCCCGAAAGAATGAAAGGCGAAGTTGACCTCCGTGGAATTTGAACTCACAATGTAAAGAACTGAAACATGCTGCTGAAAGTTTTGTCCACCACCTCATTGCCTTCAAATTTTGGCACAAGGGCAACACTTTTAGTAGGAGGAATCTAGTTGATTACATCAACCCTGGTGTTCAACTTGTACTTATTTTTCAATTCCCAGAAAGAAGAAAAACAAAGCTGACCTCAGCAGAATTTGAACTCAGAACATAATAAATGCCATTAAGCATATTATCCAACATGCCATTCTTCCAACTCATGGCCTTGTAGTAGTAGTAGTAGTAGTAGTAGTAATGATAATCTTTTCTGCTAAAGGCATAAGGCCTGAAACTTTGGAGGAGGAGTCTCATTGATTACATTGACTCCAGTATGCAACTGGTGCTTATTTTACTGACTTCAAAAGGATGAAAGGCAAAGTTGATCTCGGCGGAATTTGAACTCAGAACTTAAGACAGGCAAATGCTGTGAAGCATTTTGCCCGGCATGCTAACAATTCTGCTAAGCTCACCACATTAAATAAAAAATAATAATAATAATAATATACATTCCTTATCATTAAAATCTGTCTTCCATGCAGACATGGGTTGGTTGGTTTGACTGGAGCTGGCAAGCTGGAGAGCTGCATCAGATTCCATTTTCTGCTTTGGCATGGTTTCTACAGCTGTATACCCTTCTAAATAACCAACCACTTTACAGTGTGTGCTGGGTGCTTTTTATGTGACACCAACATTGGTGCTTTTTACATGGCACTAACACCAGTTGGGTCACCAAGCAACTTGTGAGGTAGTCTCTCACCTTTCCTACCTCTTCTCTCACTTTTTCTAATCGAGCAAGGCCTTTCCCTGAAGGGATTCGTTAGTTGTCTGCTTTCCTACTTACTATGACTTTGGTCTATGCTAAATGAACTCTAAGGCTCTTTGATTCCAGACCTACTTCCACATCTGAAATTTCACTGCCCACAAATTTGTGTGTTATACACAAGTATGGTAACTGCAGTTGCTATGATTTTGAAAGGCAAGTGGTTTGCAGCAAATACTTCTTAGTTTACGTGTGGATAAGTTGATTTGCATACCATTACAAATTTGAAATTAAGAAATTTTTCTTATTATGAAGTATATATGTTTGAAAACATGTATAGTCACTCTGAGTGAAAATATTTTATTCAAGCTAACTGTCATGATTGAGTTGCTAGCTTAGGAATGCTGTTCTAAAATATAAAAGTTTGATGCTCTTTTTAGAAAACATCTACATTATCACTTGTCCACTTCTGAAGGGATCTCTATATTGGCTGTTTTTGATGGTAATAATTTAGAAATGGAAAGGACATATGGGATAATGTAGTCCTAAAGATGACATAAAGGTCACAATCGAAATGCCTTTGCTTATGGGTTGCTTGTGTAAGTTTGATCTGCAGCTAAACAACAATGACCAGAAAAGAAGAAAATTTTCATGAGTAGTCTTTATGATTTCGACCCAAATATCTATGATTTGTTTCTTGTTATTTTCCACTGTCAGTCTGTCATAATATTTCAACTTCACTCCCAAGTGAGTTGTTTAGTTGATCAAAATGTATAAATTTGGGGAACTAGTTATTTACACCTAAATATTCTTTTCACACTAATTACTCAACCATGAAATCAGCATGTTATAGAAGGAACTGAACCTATAGCATAAGGGCCTGTAGAATGGTACACTAATATTTAATTGCACTTTGCTTCATTTTCAACTGTTCCATTACTGGGTACATGTGTAATTTCCTACATGAGACTGCTAACTCTTTGTATTTGCTGTACTTATCAGGTCATCCCATAAGTTCTGTTCAGATTTTGAATAAAGAAAACATGTGATCAAATGTTATATTTAATTGAAATTTAATCCTCAGTGTACTTTCCCTGATTATCTATGACTTCCTTCCATCTATTTACAAGCTTTTTAATCCCATCAATGTAAAACTCTTTTGGCTTCAAAGTGAAGAACTCTGAAATATTAGTTTTGACCTCCTCCTGGCTTGCAAAAGTTATGTCCCCCAAATGATTCTGTAAACTATGAAACAAATGGAAGTCTGAAGGAGCAAGGTCGAGAGAATAAGGTGGATGAGGAATTTTTCCCCAACCAAGCTCTTTGCTCTTCTGTGATGTGATCTTTGCAGTGTGGGGTCATGCATTGTCCTGATGAAACATCACTCCTTTTCAATTCACTAAAATGGGTCTTTTTTTCTTCAAAGCTTGATTCAAATGCTCTAATTGCAGACATTGATTGTTGCATTAGATGGTAACAATTCAAAGTGAATTACTCCTTTGCAATCCCACCAGATAGAGAGAAGAACCTTTTTCCCATGAAGTTCCCTTCTTGGTTGTGGTTGAGCTTTTTCCCTTTTACCAAGCAACTGTTCATGACATTTAACATTACGATAGAAGATTCCTTCTTTGTCACCAGTTGCAAGTCTATCCAAAAAGGGTGAAATGAGTTTGCGAGAATGGAGAGAAGAGTAGATGTCAACTCGGGATTTGCGTTCGCTTTTGGACAATTTATGAGGCACTCATTTTCCAAATTTAGGAACCTTTCCAAGTTGTTGAAGATGACGACGAACAGTTGTATGGTTTGAACTAAGCTTTATTGCCAATTCTTCAACTGATAGTGCAGGATTTTATTCAAGTAATGCCTCAAGGAGGTTATCATCAAACTCAACTGGATGTCCTGTTCAAACTTCATCTTCAAGGCTGAAATTTCCACTTCTGAAGTTTGCAAACCATCTTCTGCAAGTTCTTTCATTCAAGCGTTCTTTCCCATAAACTGAGTATATGTTTTGAGTCGCTTTGGCTGTAGAGTTTCCATTTTTGTACTCATAAAGCATTATGTGCCTCAAATGCTCTTTGGATACTTTCATGTTAGAAAGGGTTTTAATCAAAGAAATTTTAATTCTATTATTCTGCAAAATAATATTTGATTAGTTTAAATGTACACAGATGCATAAAAATAATTTTTAATTCCATTAGACATTCTAAAATACTATTAAATTCCATTCAATTTTAAAAAGTAAAATCGGACAGAACTTATGGGATGACCTGATAGTTCCTTCTTTTTGTTTTTTCTTGAATCCTTGGCCGGTCACTTGGTTTCCATGGCTTATAAGTGACTGAAATCACAACATTACCTCTGAATGGGACACTGATCCACTGCAGGGTCCAAGGCCAGCAACTTTTGAGAGGAGGGGGCAAGTTGATTACATTGACCCCAATACTTGACTGGTACTCCATTTTATTGACCCCTTAATGGATGAAAGGCAAAGTTGACTTCAGTGTGATTTGAAGTCAGAACATAAAGAGCTGGAAGAAATTCTGCTAAATATTTTGTTCAACATGCTAAAGATTCTGTCAGCTTGTTGCCTTATAAGGTTTATTAGGACTTCATTTTCTGTACTGTGGCATGTATAGAGAATAGTAAAAACTTCATTGATTGAGGGGTTGCCAAAAAGAGTAGTTTTGAGATAATAAGTTTAAAGAAAATAACAGCTAAAACTAGGATACTAGTAGCATCATGGAAGTAACTCGGATGTAAATGCAAGAAATAGAATGTTGTCAACCTTGATCTAATAGTTCTGTGGTCTAAGTCATTCAGCTGTAACTTCTATGTTATCCAATGAGGCTTTTGAAGGAGATTTGGTTTATATTTTTTGTAGATTAAGTAACCATGTAGAGGCTCTCTCTTTAACTTCTTCATCATCATCATCATCATTGTTTAACATCCGCTTTCTATGGTGGCATGGGTTGAACAGTTTGACTGAAAACTGGTAAGCTGGGAGCAGCACCAGGTTCCAATCTGGTTTGGCAAGGTTTCTACAGTTGGATGCCCTTCCTAATGCCAAGCACTCTGAGAGCTTCTGGTAATGAATATATATCTTTCTTTCTTGATCACTGATAGTGCTATTTTTATTGTAGATGCAATCATAGCTATGTGGTTAAGAAATTCACCTCGCTACCACATGATTCCATGATCAAATGTCTACTACTGTAGTCTTGAGTTGACTGGTACCTAGCGAAAGGTATTTCGTAGACAGAGACTGTATAGAAGCTTGCACTGTGTGCATGTGTGTGAAGGTTGTAATTATAGGTGAAAAAGCTGAAAAACTGGTGCTTTTTGAAAGCTTTATTTGTCTACCGCAACTTACTTGCACTTCTTTGTTGTTCTTGCCACCAAAATTGCAGTGACCCAGTCACTGGTCTATTATTAACCTATAGCCAATGACGATTATTGTTCACCAGGTAAGAAGTTAGGATTCCAACATTTTTATGATTTCTTAGTTCAGAAGAGTCAGTTCTAGTTTTCATAATTTTCTTACAATACTGATTATGATAAGAACCAGGTCATTTTTGTGAAATTAAGAAACTGAGCATAGCAAATTTGTAATTATTTAGTGCGATTGAGGTTGAAGAGAGAAAGACAGAATAAGTATCTACTTCAATGCCTTTATGACAATGAGGAAATAAAGTTTAATAAGCCACTTGTAGACATTTAACATTTTCATTGCTCATCTGACAAAATTACACATGATGCTTAATAGGACAAGCTATTTAATCAAGTAGTTTACCATATGTCTTCACCATGAACTGGAGTTTGAGCTTTACAAAATTTGAAGCCTTGTGCCTGTTAGAATACAAAATCTGTAAGAAAAATAGAGATCAGTATCTGTAAACAGAATATATAAACTACATGAATAAGATTTAATAGTTTGTAGAATGTGATTGAAAAATTATTTATACTGAAACTATATAAATTAATTGTAAATCTAGTTCACTGCAGGCATTATATTAAGAAAGTTTTTTTCTTTTTTTTTTCATGTTTGTTAGTTGATGTCTTTGTTGTTTTGGCTCAACCTTATGTCCTAGATGTTCACCTTGTCAGTCTGCCATGACATTTAATGCACTTAAAGTGCTCATCCTTACTGCTTATCTAGCATGACTATGTTGTTTAGAGTCTACTTTGCAACCAAGTATTTGATCTCAATACATAGTGCCATGGGCAAAAGTCTTTTGATATAGATTTGGACCAACCATTGCTTTGCAAGGGAAATTTGGCAGAATGAAACTTTTCCCCAGCATACCTGAAAGCATTGAGTGGGCATGCATTGGTATTCTTGTATGTAGTGTATTTTTATGATAGGAGTACAGTTGTAATTAACTTTTATACAGTTCTAATTGAAGAGTGTCCTATAGTGAGTTAGGAAGTGTTTATATATTAGGACTAAAAAACGTTTGGTGGTATTTATCAAAATACTCTTGTTATATTTCTTTGTATGAAATGGTATCAGAAATTTTACTGATATTACAAATTAGTTTAATAAAGATTATAGGAGAGTGACAGGAGCATTTGTAATATATGTGTTTCTTGCTTCATTAAATGTACGGTTTGTAAGTTGAGACTGATATCACGATAGCATACAGTAGCAAAGTTAGTGGTTACAGTTATTTTAAGGTAAGATTCTTGAATGTGTTAACAAGGTCTTACCTATTGACATAATGGGAGGTGGCTAGCTGATCATCTATATCATTGTATGTTTGATGTGGTAAATTTTGTGTTGGTTTCATACATCACAATATGTATAAGCTCATGAGATCACATATATCTGACATTCAAACTGATGTTGAACAAACCTGTGGGATCTAATTTTTTATTCAGAGAGCAAAGTCTTTTTTGTATGCATAATAATCTCTGTCATATCTTCTGGTGAATTTTAAGGTGCTTATAAATATAAGAGATCCAATAGTTAAAAATCAAGTCTCAAATTTGGTGAACATGGATGTTTATTAATATTTTAAAACCAACTGATTATTGTACTGCTGTTCTTCCATTATTGGAGTTTGGTTGCCTTTCTAATGTTATTAATCTTAAGATTTCCTTAATGATCAATTTTATATCTGCTTTAGCTGGACTAATTAACTTACACTTTGGATTAGAGATAAAACTGTTTTGTTGTATGAAAGTGTCAGGTACACCTTGCATTTAGCATGACATTCTTGCTTATTTTATAATCTCAATTTCTGTGTTGAATTTCCCCCTCAATATTATTATATACCATTATATTATTTCTATAGTTATTAGTGATGTTGTACTTTAGTAATAGTGTAGATGTTGTTTATTACTACTTTGTATAGGTTGCTGGTTTTATTTAGGGAATTTTAAACTTCTTGAAATTCTTAGTGTCAGAGCTAAGTTTATTGTGAAAGGGGTTAACATAACTGTGAAAATGTATGTCAGCTATCATGTTTAAAAATGGTACTAGCCTTTGATCATTGGTAGACGTTTTTGTGTATTTAACTTGTAATGTTTTGTGGCTGTTTTAGTCATCTAAGAATCATAAAAATAAGGGCCTTGCATGGTCCTATATCTCTGACATGAAACTCTGACTTAGTCTTTTAACCTATACAAGGATGACATCAACACACACGCGCATGTATGCATACATACATGCAGGTATGCATGCATACATACATACATACACAGAGTGCAATGGGTAAATTGTCGCCATTTTATATTTTTACTTTCATGCATGCACATTGTTTATTTTTGATGTTGTCAACTAGCAAAGTATAGTAGGGTCAGTTAAGCACCGTCTGAGAAAAACAGCACCATGATGCAATTCACTCTGTCAGAAATTTGGAAACAACATGCTGTACTACTTGGCATTTGTATCAGAAGCTCCAATACAAACATTTCAGAGGGTTTGGGTGTCAATCTGAAGATGGTGCAATCTGAGGACATGTATTGAGAATGATAAAAATCAAACTTCCAGTCAACATCATGGTGTTTGGAGTGATCACTAGTGATGGCAATTTTATACCTCCATTCATCTTCTCACATGGTCTCAGACTCAATATGGAGGCCTACATCAAGTGTTTGGAGGAGGTAGTGCTACCCTGGGTCAGGAGGGTGGCTGCTGGAAGACCCTATGTCTGGCAACATGACTCTGCACCATGCCACACAAGCAGGAGAACCCAGTCATGGCTGTCAGACGGTTTCTGCAACCATATCACCCCTAACATCTGGTCACCTAACTACCCAGACTTCAACCCTCTTGATTATCATGTGTGGGGCGCAGTCAAGTGAGGGACCAACAAAACTCCTTGTAACACCAAAGTTGAACTAAAGGCCAGGATTATGGTAGCATTCACCAGCTTAAACAAGGAGACCATCTAGAAGAATTGCAGGAGATTCCAAAGTTGTCTGGAGTCTGTAGTTGAAGCCAATGGCAATTTCATTGAATAAATTTACTCATTAGTATTTCAAGATATTTTTATGTAATTTGGTAAATATATCTGTTAAAATGAGATGTTAGCGTTATTTTCATTTTTGCATAATTTAGATGACAGTTTATTCACTGCACCCTGTGTATATATCAGCATTTGCCATGATAGATTGCTAGCCACTACACATTCTTTATTTTCTCTCCTTGTTTCTTTCTGTGTTTCTTTTCTGTGGAAGAGCGTAGTCTCGAAACATTAAAGACTTTTTCACTTCCCGAGCATTAAACTAATACATCTGTTTGTTGTCTACACCACCTGTCTTCATCTTTTGCTTTTTTTATGAATTCTCCTCTCTCTCTCTCTCTCTCTATATATATATATATATATGTGTGTGTGTGTGTGTGTGTGGCTGTGTGCTAAGAAGTTTGCTTCCCAACCACATGGCTTCTTAAGCAAGTGTCTTCTACAGCCTCAGGCTGACTAAAGCCTTGTGAGTGGATTTGGTAGATGGAAACTGAAAGAAGCCCCTTGTATGTATGTGTGTGTGTGTATATATGTGTATGTGTTTTTATCTGCCACCACTGCTTGACAACTGGTGTTAGTGTGTTTATGTCCCCATAACTTAGCAGTTTAGCAAAAGAGACTGATAGAATAAGTACAGGTTTTTAAAAATAAGAAGTCAATTCATTTGACTAAGATTCTTCAATGTGGTGCCCCAGTATATCAAAATACTGCAATATATTGTCATCATCATCATCATCATCATTACCACCACCACCATCTGCTCTTTTCCATTTTTTCGATGCTTGTATGGCTTGGCTGAGACTTTTTGAAACAGAATTGACAAGCCATTTACTCTGCTTGACACCAACTGTTAAATCTTTTCATGTTAGATATTCCATGTCTTTGCTCATCACTCTTCAAACTGTTGGACCTTTTGTTTATATGTGGCATAAACATATCATCACTGACAAGTGGTGTCCAAAGTTAGGTAGAGACATACACTTCTACTCACACATATATAGCAGGCTTCTCTCATTTATCAAATTACTGGAATACATTTATACTTGTACTAGTATTAAAGACCCGTCGTTGCCGGGTCATAGTGTTAGTGCATGTATATATGTGTATATATATATGTGTACATATTACATGTACATCTATATATATATATAAATCTACACAAAAAATGCAAAATACAAAGTTATATCTTGATATCGCTAGTGATAACAATACTCAAAATATATAACAGACTGGAATTGTTAGCTCTTCTTTTTTCTCTACATTGTATACTTTATAGACAATAGTCTTTTCTTTAATTTAATTTTTTTATTATCCATCTGGACTATTCCATTTCTGCACGCTAATTTTATTTTTAATCTATTCCCATTCATGTGAAACCACTTATTCAAGTTCAAATCATTGAACAATTTTTATACCAATTGCTATTTTTACTTTTGTTATGTTACGATTATATTATACTTTAGTTTGATTTTAATTATTACTTACTACATATAATTCAATTGTTATTATTATTTTTATTGTTAAAGTGAAAACATCTGACATAAAATAGAGAAATATTTTTGTTTCACTTTTAACACGTAATACTGAAATAGTGGAGAAGATATGATATTGCTATGGGCTCACTCTAGGCAAGAAGTTGAATATTTTTTTTTGCCCATGAAACTACATAGACCCTAAGTAAGGCATGTGTAAAATTTGGATGAAATTGGTTGTGTAGTTCTCAAGTTTTAGGGAATCGTAGTGGAGAAGATATGATATTGCTGTGGGCTCGCCCTAGGCAAAAAGTTAAAAATTCTTTTTGCCGATGACACTCCCTGGACCCTAAGTAAGGCATGTGTAAAATTTGAATGAAATTGGTTGTGTAGTTCTTAAGTTTTAGGGAAACACACAGACAGACAGACAGACACACATTCTCAGTTTTATATATATAAAGATTAATATAATTAATAGCACACATGCATATACACATGTATTAATCACTATCATCATTTAACGTCTGCCTTCTATGTTGGCATGGGTTGGATGGTTTGACAGAAGCTGGCCAGGCAGACTGACTTCTGTGTCTGTTATATATGTATTGGAAGGGATGGCAAGGATGGTAGTGGAAGGAGCACAAACTGAATCTTGGGGCATATCATAGTTAATAGTGTGTGGGTCCAAGAGACATTTATTTCAATGATGTTGTGTGATAAGAAACTTCCAATCCATCTAGCCCTAGAGCTTCATGGTGATGGAATGCCATAGGCAGGTAGTTTTTCTTGGAGGTTCAAGCACCAGATGTAGTAAAATTCTTCGCTGATGTCAAATACAATAATATTGTTTTTGCCAAATTTTTCAGAGTTGAAGGTTCACCGGTGAAGGATGTAGGAAATGGAAACTTCCAGTAGATATAGATTTATGAAAGGAAGTGATTATTAAGAAGGAAAAGGGAGTTGAGGTACTAGAGAAAGTTGTTCTTAATGACTGCCTTCATCATCTTAAATGTTGGAAGTGAAGTGATCTCATGATAGTTGACATAGTCAGAGGGGTTGCTCTTCTTGGGAAGTGGATACTCTGTAGTGTTTCTAGTGATTAGGATATATCCCTGTTGAGAGAAACATATCAAGGAGTTTGACTAGCTTGGAGACACTTTAAGTGTAATGGAAGAACATGGTCAAACCAATGTCCTCATTGATTTGAAGCAACAGGAGGTACTTTTGCACTTGGTGTACATGATTGTGGGTTTGGCAGAGTGGAGAGATATAGTTTTGGAGGAGATTTGTGCAGTGTGTATGAAGTTGAATGTAAAGCAGGCAGTAAATGTGGAAGATTTCTCTGTGAGAATGCTGTTTGCAGAACCATCATGGTAGAGAAGTAGTAAAAATCTTTTTGGCAATGAACCAAAAGAACAGGCTGCAGGTTGAGAGGTGGATTGTGCAATGTAGTCG
The DNA here is from genome assembly GCF_006345805.1 of Octopus sinensis. Classification (NCBI taxonomy): domain Eukaryota; kingdom Metazoa; phylum Mollusca; class Cephalopoda; order Octopoda; family Octopodidae; genus Octopus; species Octopus sinensis. The sequence goes on from NC_042998.1 coordinate 120,169,330, forward strand.
ATATACTGTATTTGACTGTGTAGAAGCTATATACTCTCTTTGGCTTAGTAGAAACTATATTTTCTGTCTGTGGAAAGTGTATTCTCTTTGGGTAGAAGATATACTCTCTCTCCTTGTTAGTGAGATACTCTCACTTGAAATATTTCTGCAGAATGTGGAAGGAACAGTTTTTGTACAGAAATTGTTTTTATTTACTCTAAGTAAAGTGTGATTGGGCAAACTTTTATTCAGTCATTCCAGTTGTGACCACCCCACATTTTTAAGAGCATGTAAGATTTCATTATCTAATGTCTCCCTATTCAGGACTCTTAGGAGGAAAATTTAGTACTATTTCCAGCAAGACTTGTGACCATTCAAATGTTCCTTCATATAGAGGTTTCCTGCTTTAGTGCATTATAGCAGCTTAATCCTTTTATCTGTTTATTTCCCCACTTTTCATGTTGTTATTTGAGAGTTAGATCTGTCTACAACAGTATTTCTCCACATAACCATATCCATTAGATTTTATATCCTAAGATATATTTTACATTGGTGTTTCTACTGCCCTCTGTACCCACCATACATATGTCTTCACTAGACTATATATATATTTAAAGAAACATTGCCAGATCAGATTGGAGCCTAGTGCAGCCGCTGGCTCTTGAGACCTCAGTCAAACTGCCCAACCCATGCCAACATGGAAAACGGACGTTAAATGATGATGATAATGATGATATACACACAAACACAGGCTTGGCACAAGAAGGCTTTGTGGTAATGAAGTGCTTTGCAATCTTGTGGTTTCATGTTCCATCCCACTGTGTTGGACCCTGGCCAAGTGTCTTCTACCATAGCCTTTGGGTTGATACATTGTGAAATCTGGGAGACAGAAACTGTAATGAAGCATGTGTGACCTCTCTCCACCCTAGAAGTACAGTAATTCTGAATAAGAAATGAGTTCAACTATGATGACCCATCCAAACCTTGCGAGTGTAGAAGATAAGTAAAATGAGGACAATTTTACATGTGTGTTCAGGGTTGTAGAGTTGGAGTAAAAAAACATACCTACTTCAACTTCGACTAAATGTACTGTATTAAAATTTTTAACTTTACTGATGCTAATTTGACTGTTTTCTGCTCTGAAAATGATCAAATTAAATTTTAGGGTTTCTCTAAAGGAGGATCTGACAGAAACAGTTGTGCGTATAAGAACAAGTGGTTAATTAATTATGGATATGGATTTGGATTTAACTTTTGTTTTATGGATACAGTATTTCTTTATTAAATTTTGTAAGAGTAAACTTTTCAGTATTTTACCACATAATTTTCATGTTCACTTCAATTTTATCTTCAGTCAATGCTCTAAAGCAGTGGTTCTCAAACAGGGTCCATATAAGATTTTTGGTGGTCCATACAACTAAATAGTAAACTGGAGATGCACAATAGTATTTTATGGGTCCCTGAAAAAACTTTGCTTTAGATGTATATATTGGTATTTATTGCATGAAACAGCTGGGTTTCTTTCTCTAACATTTTACATAGTTCAACATACACAAGTTAATGTGTGATAAACAAAATAGGAATTTTGAAAAGAAGTACCTATAAAACTATTTTTTAAACATCGAATAGCTATGGTGGGTCTACCAGAATAAAACAGTAATCAAAGAGATCCATAGGTAAAAAATGGTTGAGAACCCTTACTCTAAAGCTTATAATGATGCTAAAATATACCCTGAGGATTTACATTAGCCACATATGCTGTGTGATCTCAATTGATATAAGAAATATGATTAGTCCAATTACAAATAGAGGCGTCAGTTGGCAGTGCTATAAATTGAGGAGTCAGAGGTGGAGTTCAAGTTTTTGAGTACTGACACTACAGTTCTCTGCATGTGTGTAATGTGTGTGTGGACTGTGAGTGTCTGTTTCTGTGTATCTTCACTTTGACACCATCTGAGCAGTGGTGAAGTTGTTTATGTCTCCCATTAACAACATATCATATCACTTTGTTGATTTTGATGTGCACTGACCAGTGGAATAAAAAAATACTTTACTTAACAGGTATCGGTGACTGGAAGGCATAGATAATCCTGATCAAGTAGGTTCTTAATCAAAGGCACTCTAGCTGTGACAACCACTACAAAAATGAAAATACAAGTTGTCTGTAGACTTTCATGTTCCCTGCTAGGTTTAATAGGATATAAATAAATAATAATTTCATCAATGTGTTCGCAAGGCCTCAGAGATTTATGTATATTAGACATTAATCATTGAAGTGACACCAATTATAAATCTAAACAGTTTTGTAAAACTGTTTCAATAGGAACTGACCACTTGAATGAATGAAATTTCAAATAGCAAATAGGTTGTCAAAGCATTTATGAATTGTGTTAGAAAAATTTAATCTTTAATTATTCTTTTGCTGGTTCCAGTAAGCTGTCTGTGGTCATCATTTTATTTACTTGGTATTTTCTCCTGTGGTCATAATTTCATGAGGAAATAAAAAATAACAAAAGAGATTATTACTTCTTGCAGCTAAAAATTTCTTTGTAGTTTTAGAGGATATAATAGCAAGAGATGTTAGTGCTAGGCTGTTGATCACATGATCATAAATTAAAATCCTACTAATGTAACTGATGTGGTATCTTACCTTCTTTTTCACAAGGTACCTAACTGCCAGTTTCAGTTTAATTGAAAGAAAGCTACTTTATAGTTCAGTAGTTAGCAGTAATTTCACGATTCATCTCTAAAAATGATATATTCTTCTGACAAATAAACCACTACCCCTATGCAAGTTTTGAAAAATATCTATTGAAATTCTTTAGATAACGTATTTACTTTTGATGTAGTTTAAATGTATTGAAGTTACCAAAATGAGTGTCCAATGTTAAAAAAATAGGTATATTTAGTCAGTATTTCTTATTTGAAGAAAGTGTAGTGTGTGTGTGTGTGTGTGTGTATTAGACTTAATTTTGTGATGTGCCAGCATAGTGCCTGTCTATTAATTAATGTTCTAGAACAGTGTATGGGTTGTGAATAAATGAACAAAGGTTATATACACATTTACTGTCACTGTAAAATCAGGTCCATCATTTACAGTGACTGTCGGAGGGAAAGGTAAGCTGGTAACTAACAGTAAAACTGGCTTGTTTGATCAAATCCAATTCTAAACCCAAATCCAACAGTTCTGCATCTAAAATTTTGGCACTGATATAACTAGTGGTAGAGAACAGATAGCTTACTCTGTGTGGAGGCTACTTTGAGGCAGATTTCACTTGGAGTATTGGCCACTCTTCTTTCTCAGTTGTATTTCATGGTAATTATTTAGCAATGAAGATAATATTAACAAAGCTACATAGATAATTAACATCACAAAACAAGTCCATAACAAATTTTTTTTTCTGCGTTATATAAATTACATGTGTATTCTTAAGACAGAAACCAAAATATCTTGATGTTCATATCCATTATATGCAATAAATAGGCTGCTGTACAGTTTCTTTCTACCTAATTATACTTTCAAGGTTTTGGCTGGCCTGTAGTTGATAGTAGAAGACATTTGCGCAAGGTGCTACACCTTGTACTATGTGGCTGTGAAGAGGACTTTGTAATCACACAGCTATGCGTAAGCTTTATGCATATATATATAAATAAAATGTGTGTCTGTGTATTCATTTTATGTCCATTTTTCCATGCTTGCACAGGTTGGCAAAATCTATTTAGTGGACATTAACATCGTGACATATATATACACATATACAGTGTATCCTCACAAAACTATATTAATAAGAGCAATTGGTGTCCATTTTGGCTGATTGCATGAGTTAGAAGGGGTTAGTATTGCATATGTCTTCAATCATCATCATCAAATGTTTTAACGTCCACTTTTCTGTGCTTGCATGGGTTGGACAAAGTTTGTTGAGGTAGATTTTCTACACCTGGATGTCCTTTCTTATCACTAGCCCCTACTTGTTCCTAAGCAAAGTAATATTTCCCCATAGCCATATATTTTCTCACAGGTTATTGGATATGACCGACATTACTTGTATGACTGACATTACTTGTATGACTGACATTACTTGTATGACTGACAATCATTTGCAACTATCATGCAATGTCAAGATCAGGAGACATAAACATATACACACAAACAATCTTTAATCTCTCTCTCTCTCTCTTTCTCTCACACGCACATGCACTTTTCAATGTTTGTCTACCGAATCTACTCACAAGATTTTGGTTAGGTCAGAGATATAATAGAAAGCACTTGCCCAAAGTACCATGCAGTAGGACTTGAACCTGAAACTGTGTGGTTGAGAAGGAAATTTCTCAACTACACGACCACTCTTGCACCTACAATATTGGAAAATATGTTGGCTGTAAGCTGAACAAAATGGTAAAAATGCTGTAACCATGCTACAATTTAAAACAATATTTAAAATTATTTAATATTATTGAATGCAAAAAAATGAAGTTCAAACTGTAAATTGGTGATTTTATTTACCTGTAAGTGGTAGATGATAGATAAGCTCAATGTAGTGAAGGTGGTGTAGAGACAGAGGTGGTAACTTATCACAAGTTTGTAGAGCCATGATGTTTCACATGCTCTTTCTTACTTCCCACTGCCAGAAATCTGAAATAATTGAGGAGCAACTGAGTTAACAGTAGGTGGACTATCGTTATCATCTGCTACCTTAACTGTTTCAGCAAGATTGAGATGGATTGGCTGAAGAAAGAGCCATGTTTGGTTGTTTATTTGGTTGATGCTGCTTTGGGATAAAGAATTTCCCTGACCCTTTAGCATTCAGATTACTCTGTCAAATGTAAAATTTATTTATTCAGATTGTTTTGAATTAATCATGCATTATCTTGTAGCTTTGAGATTTCAATGATATGAGTGTATATTTTTAGAATGATATTGTAGGGTAGGTGTGAGATATCAGATCTGGCAAGTTTGAACATAAAACAGGTATGGACCAGATATAACTGGTTTAAATGCTAAAGTGTTTAGGCTCTAAGATGTTGACAATTATTGCTAAACATCAGATTCTGTTAATAAGTCAATGTAGAAAATAATGTTACCGGACTTATAACAAAGTCTGACTTTTGTCGTCTCCTTCATCTACACTATTTCTACTGTTACCAACAAGGATGAACTTCATCTGCTTTATTTTTTTCCTCCTTCTAAGACTTGGTGTCCTGTCTTCTATCCAAGTCCTGATGTTATCTTCTTTGACATTTGTTTTGCCATCAATCTGAAGTATATGATGAAATTCCTGCGCTTTGTGTTCGAAGAATGAACTTTTTAATTATTCAGTCATGTATGTTTTATATTTCCAAAACACATATGCATGCACACATGATAGGCTCTCCTGTCAGTTTTGACATATGTTCAGTTGTTTGATCAACTGGACAACCTGATCATTTAATTAGCATGTGAAGTGACTGAGTATTCCACAAACACTTATTCTTAGCTAATTCTTGAGTAGAATCAGTCTGATGCAATGTGACAAGGTTAGACTTTTGAATTACAGGTACACATCATCTGCTATGTTTCTATACAATTTTTTTCTGTCTTAACTCACTGACAAAGCTTAGATCTACTCCAGGCTATGGTAAAGGTTCTTGCCTAACATGCTACATAATGGGATCAAACTTGGGGCCTCATGGTTTTGAAGCAGACTTTTAAATCACTCAGATATGTTTGCATCTATGAATTATATATATATAATTCATAGATGCAAACATATCTGATGCTATGATGCAAAGGCCCTTGGAAAGATACATGCTAGGAATATCACTAAGAGAGCACATTTGAAATGAGATAATTCAAGAATGGAGCAGAGTGAACAACATGATCACAGAGTACAAACGCACAAGTTCTACTGGGTCAGACATATTGCAAGTTTCACAGGCAACAAGTCGGGCCATGCAGTTGTTGAGTGATATCCAAGAGATCAGAAAAGGCCACTTGGAAGACCTCCATGGCGATGGGAAGACAATTTGGTCAAGCAAATGGAAAAGAATGACACAATCAAGAATCATTGCAAATGCATTGTGACCAGTGATGTGTAACAACATCTGAAGCCCTGGTCGATACTGTGATATATATTTTCATGTTTTGAGTTCTATTTTCCTGGTTGTATACACACATTCACATTTATAATATACAAACAGCATCAGTTTTGTTTCCCTACACACAGACAACATTAGCAGCAGCTGCAGTTTTCTAGTCATACAATAGTTTTATTGTCAGATAATGGCTAAAGTTAAGAATTCCATTCAGTTATTAGTAAACTATTTATATTCAGATGTCTTGAATAAAAATACATTTAGTTATGAAATGTAAGAATGAAATTTACAGAGAAATCTATCAAGTGGTTTCTAAAAGTAATTTGGAGATAGAGAGTTTAAGTGAAAATGGTAAAATTTAATGATATAGGTTATTCAACATGATTAAATGTATACTCAACCAGAAAATAGTTTTGTTTTAGTTTTTCTCTTTCTTTCTGGCAGAGTGAAAGGTTTTATATAGTTCTTTGTTGCTCTATATACTTGAAATTTTGAGTGAAAAGGAAAGTAAAAAGCTCTGAGAAATCTGAGAAGTTCTCTCTGTCTGTCTGTCTGTCTGTCTCTCTCTCTCTCTCTCTCTATATATATATATATATATATAACAAATGATTATTCCATAAGTTAAAATTGAACTGCTAAAAATTTCTCTTTATGAAGAGTGAAATATATCAATGTAATAATAATCTGTTGAAATAGCACTGTGGGTAATAATCTGATCAAATAGCTGTGTAATGATCTGATCTAGATAATCTGTTTAATGGATAAGAAATAAATACATCTGTGAGGTACTTTTCTAAAAATACTTCAAGCTGAAATAGCCAATTGGATGTATATTTTTAGAAAAAAATAAAGTTGCCAGTTTATTGCATGAATAATTACATATATGTGGATAGGTTTGTTTGTTTTTTTCTTTTCTATCTTTTAACCCCCCCCCCAAGTTAAATATAAAGCATCAGTGGATTCATTGTTATTAGGTTTTCTGATTAATTATTCTCAATTGGATTAGACACACCGACATAACACACCATCAAGGCATTAACAAATATAGATTCTTTGTGATTGCAAACTAGATCAATTGTTAAATGGAAGGAGTTTTAGTCAACTGAATCAATTCAGGATTTTATTGGTGAATTATAGCATTGACCCACAAAAGGATGAAAAGTAAAAGTTGATTTATAGAGGAATATGAGTACTATGAATTTAGAGCACTGAGGCAATGTGTTAATTGCTGGAACATACTTAGTATCTAGTTGTCTAGTTCTTTATTCTCTTAGTTTACTAGACACACACACACACACACACACACACCACACACACACACACACACACACACACACATAGTCAATAGTATTCTTCTGTTTTCTTTTGCAACTTGTCTAATCAGTAAGGGATCCTCTGCATAGTTGCTTGATTTGCTAGAAATAGCAAAACAACACTTCAAATTAAATCTGCCCTCTTAAAACAAAGGGTGAAACATTGAAAGATTCAACTTCAAAAGTTTAGATCATAGAAGGCAGACCTTTGTTGAAGTTTTAATTTCTATAATAATTCCTGTATTGTAGTGTCATATGTATACACATATTTTAGTTTTCTGCAAATGTTTATAGTGAAGCTTTTTATTAATAAGATGTTAATGGGTGATTTCTTTTTCTCTATGGTGTGATGTCTACAAGTCAACCACATGTCACTGGTTTGGCATCTCTGGTTCAGATGAAGTGATATATTTAGCAATTTTAGTCATTTGTTTTTCTCTCTCTCTCCTTTTTAACTTGTGTCAGTCATTTGACTGTGGCCATACTGGGGCACCACATTGAAGGGTTTAGTTGAACAAATTGATGCCAGTACTTATTTTTTTTATAAATCTGATACTTATTGTATTGGACTATTTTGCTAAGCTGCTAAGTTACAGAGATGTAAACAACCCAGAACTGGTAGTCAAGCAGTAATGAGGGAACAAGTGCAAAGATGCACACAAACATATATGACAAGCTTCCATGCAGCTTCTGTTTACCAAATTAACTCACAAAGCATTGGTTGGTCCAGGGCAATAATGAAAAACACTTGCCCAAGGTGCCATGCAATAAGACTGAACCTGAAACCACCTATGTTCCCAAAATGTATATTCATCTCTCTAAGGGTGTCATACTTCTCACAATAGTTTCTTGATAAGCATATTGGTTCTATATATATGTTATTTCTGTTACTGTGTAATGAAATACATAGTCATTGTCAAACGATTAAAACAGAATCTATACTTTAACTCCTAGTCCTTGACCTTACTTATTTAGATGTTCTGGCCATTGAGTCAGATTCGTGTGTGTGTGTGTATGTTTTAAACTTTATGCAAAAAATACTTGTTACAGTCACAATATTTGAAGAATGATTTCTTCTTGAAGAAAAGAATGACACAAACCCTTTGGAATGATGTTTTTTTTATATAGTGTATGTAAGCGCTTTTGTTCAATTTTTCAAACTCATTATGGAGCAAACTATATAGAGGAAGTTAAAACATATACATACAATCGGTGTAAGAAAATCAGTTGTATTCTCTCTAAACTTTTGTATTTCTAGTTATATACTTAACCCTTTTGATACCAAGCCACCCAAGACTGCTTCTGGTTCTGATATAAAACCTCCTGCTTTAAAATATCATGAATTAAAGTTTTCCATTATATATACTTTTGTTAAGAATTTTTCTTTTTTTTTACTGTGTTCTCCATATCAACTTCATAATGATAAAATTATTTTATAATATCTATCCAAATTCTTGATTATAATCATCATCATTGTCGTTTAACATCCACATTCAATGCTGGCATGGTTGAATAGGTTGACTGGATCCAATGTGTCCAAGGACTGCATTGTGTTCCAATGTCTGTTTTAGCATGGTTTCTACAGTTGACTGCCCTGCCTAATGCCAGCCATAGAAACCATGCCAAAGCAAACCTTGGAGCGCAATGCAGTCCATAGATACATTGGATCCTTTCAAACCATCCTATCATGCCAGCATGGAACATGGATGTTAAATAATGATGATGATAATCAAGAATTAATAACAACAAAATTATTTTAGTAATTGCTTCATTACTTTCAAAATTAATCAAAATAAAAGTAGTGTGCCAAAATATGGTAACAAAAGGATTAATAAATAAGGTGGGGGGGACAAAACAAAGCAGTAACAACATAATGTGTCTCAATTGTTTTTAGTTAAAGATGCTAGACAACAGTGTAGTGGATATGTGAGTACCTCAGTGACTGGTGTAGTTGATTGGTGTAAAGAAATAAACATCACAGAATAAGTGATTGATTGATGTTATATTTTAATACATCAATTAGGTCAAGAGCAGTGTAATTATTTGGTAGATTTTCAAAAGAAAAGGTTGACTAACAGAAAAAAACAATAACAATGACAAAATGGTAGTGTTTGATCTGACATTTGGTTTATTAGTGAGCAGCTGGAGAAGTTATCTTTAGTTTGGTAGATTAATATGTAGTGTAATTAAAAATTTAAATAGATTCTATAATGGAACATATGATATAGCTGTTTATCAAGTCATTAATGCAAGAGTTGTGGGTAAAGAAATAGTGCTGATAATATATTTTCAATGAAAGCATATCCAGTAGATATTTTCCATTGGTAGATGAGAAAAAAGAAGTACAGATGTTTATGAATGTTTAGTTGGTGAAGAATTTAAACATATTAGTCAATGAAAGCTAGACAGTAAAACACTTTGAGAAGTTCTAATAAATATGTTTCCTATTGGTAGATATTTAATTCGCTTAGAGATTCGGTGATAGTTTATTATTTGAATCAAGAAGATTCAGACTAGATTTCTATTTCTAATTTTTTTCTTGAATTCCCAATCATTTGAAAGAATAAACTTTTGATTATTTTAAAGAGATTAACAAGTGAATGAGTTGAAGAGATTGCTATACAGTGCTATAGCAATTAAATGAAATAAAATTTCTGGAGAATTAGCAGCCACTCTATAAGCTCTTCTCTGTAATTTATTCCTTTATCAAAAGAATCTTGTCAGTAATTGATCCAAAATATTACAGGAGTAGAGAAGATATTCTTCATCCCCCAATCATCACCACTTCAATAATGATGATGATGATGTCAATATCTCCTTGCTAGAATGAGATGAATGATTCTTCAGAATGGTAATATAACATTCATCTTGGTCATGCACAGTATTATCTGTCAAGATCAGCATGTTGAGATTTGGTCACATTCATTTTTCTTGAGTCTTCTTCAGGCATCTTCCACTGTTGGTACTTGACTCTTGGTTTTTTCATCCAGCACATATCATTCATTGTGCTGATGGAGACAGTAGTAGATCTGAAATAAGAACTTTGAAGTAAGAAAGTTATGTAAAAGATTCTTCTGTTACCTCAGTTTAGCATTGGTCAAGCAGACTTATATTCAAATATATTCCAGCCATAACCATCTTGTCTTCTATTGAAGTATAGTATACCTGGGACTAAATTTGTTTATGTGTTGTTCCATTTTTTTAAAGAAAGTAAGGTGCAATCTGAGTGCCAGAAAATAAACAGTAACTAGAATATTTGATTTATAAAATGTTCAGTTACTGAAATAGCTCATTAGTCATTAAATGATCTCTAAACAGGAATTTATTTCATCACTGATTTCTGATGTCCTTTCATGTATAGATTCTGTTTTTTCAGAAATATTTCACTGCTCTCATGTAAGGATGTAAATTGTAAGCATTCAGTCACACAAACATACACATCCATACATATATTCATGCGTATACAAATGTATGTGCCTGTATGTACACATATACATGATGAGTTTCCATACAGTTTCTATGTACCAATTCTACCCACAAGGTATTTTTTGGCCTGAGATTATAGAAGACACTTGTGCCTTGCAATGAGATAGAACTTGAAACTGCAGTGTAACAAAGTGAACTCTGTAGTTTCATAGCCTGCACCTATATTATATGTTTACAGGTGCACATGCAGGCACACAAATGATAAAGAGTATATTTTGGTTGTATTTGCCAAAAATAATATAAAAATAATTATTCTTGTATTGTAATTCATAATGCTGGAATACATCCCTGAAAAACTTGCTGTAGCTGGAAATTCCAGGATGCAAAATTAATTTCCCCATTGATTCTCACTGTTATGAAATGATAATGCATTCTGACAGATATTTAAAACGAAACAGCCACCCACCCCTGAAAAACAAGCAACACATCTACTTTTATGCATAAAAACAATTTCTAAATATACACAGTACATTATATATACATAAAAATATTTGAGGTGAAACAAATTTTGGAATACATAAGTATCATAATATTGTAATAGGGCATGTACTTTCCATAAAGTATGTTGATTACTATCTGAGGGGTAGAGATGAAATGAAACTTACTGGGATGATGAGAGACATTATCTTCTATCTTATAGTTCATCAACATCTACTTCAGGGGTGAAGAACTTATCAAAAATTGTTTGACATGTCATCTCTTTGTATAACTCAGTGTAGGAACTGAAATCATTGAAAACTCCTCCTATAATTTTTACGTTATGTTCATGAATAGGATTGTTGTCTGCAAAAACTCTGAATGTCTCAACTTTCTTGAAATATTCTTTGTATCAACTAATAAGTGTAGTTGATGGAATTTCATATTTTCATCTTACTTGTATTCTAACAAATCAAATATGTAGTAAGAAAAAACACCTCGAGGGAAGAACTGTTTTGTGAGAGCAAAAATATGTTTATTCTTTTGCATGTAAGAATGGAAATGAGAAGATGAAAAAGTGAAAGAGTGAGGTGAAAGGAAATACAGATTGTTAAAGAGTTACCTTGTTCACAGGCGCTTTACTCCTTGCACCATAAAAACTGTTCATGTTACTGTGTTGACATATAATATATGTAGGTACAGGCATTGCTGTCATGCTGATGCTATTTTCATTGTTGCCAGTTAGATACTCAAAAGTTGGCTGTATTGGTTTTGGTATTGGTGATGATGGTGATAGTGATGACACTGATGGTCATAGTGTTCTTGTTAATTGTATTATTGTTGTTTAGCTTCAAGTAAATTCTCATTGACCTAAAGACATTTCATTCAACATTTAGAATATACATGAGCACTACATTACTTCATGTGATTTTTTTTCAGATAGAGTTGCTTGCCTTGTTCATACTGTTGTTGCTGTTGGTCATTATAGAATTACTGGGTTGGTAATGGTGGTGTTTGTATTACTAGTTTAGTATTGATCCTGGTCATGCTGGTGAAGAGAGAGATAGATTGATAATCAGATACTCATTGTAACTAAAAAAAATACACACAAACACATACACGTGTGTGTGTATTGTATGTGTGTGCGTGTGTGTATTGTGTGTGTATATGTATGTATAGTGATTAGTTTTTTAAATTGTTAAATAAGCTAAAACACTAAGAATCAGCCTTTTGGCTAAAGAACATGTGGTTTTTAAATTCTCAAAATTTATCAAAGTTTCTGTAAGAATGAAATTATAGACTGTTTCTCGAAATCAATGGAAATTATGTAACCTAAAGTAGCTGTAGCATGAGGATGCTTGTACTGCTTTTGGATTTTCAAAATACTATGTCACTAAATTGTTGAGTGACACTTCAAGAAATGTATCTTCAGCATACATAGCTTGACAAAGTATTTTCTGGTCAGATATATTTCAAGTAAGATAACTCTAGACAACCTTTTTGCTCCTTACCTAATTCCAAGCTTAGCTGACTTCTTGATGTAACATTTTGATATTGCATTTTTAAACACTTAAAAATAATTCCTGGATATCTTTCAGTTGAATCATTATCAGTAGTAGTATGTTCAAAATGTTTTAGCCTTATGTTTCTCTAGAGACACAATAGTTGTTTTTTAATAGCAGTTTTGTTAATTTCTTTTGAAGTTGCCTAATATTTTAGAAGAAATAATGAATTCTTAATTAGATATGAAGAAAACATAGAGGTATCAGTGCAATACAATACTGTAAGTGAAATAGAAATATGCTTACAAGAATTTCAATTCTAATTCTACTGCCACTCCTAAAAGACAATATTTCTCTACTCGTTTCAGTGAATCATTACAGTAGATCTTGGGCTACCATATTTTTTATTGCTATTGTTTCTACCATTACAGAAGGCACGTAGCTGCACAAGATTCTTGTTACTTTTTTTTTTATTTCCCATGATTACACCTGACATAGATTAATGTTCCTTTTTCTTTTTTTCTAATGCTGTGTTTTGAAAGGTTCTATTACCAAGTAATTCTTAAATCTAGGACTTGAATATGTTAAGGATTCATGTTGCTAATCTCTTTGGGCTTTGAATTCATGTGAATTTGTTGTTGTTTTTCCTTGAGTTAGCATTCATCCATCAGATTTGCAGTCAAGATTTTTCTGCTATCCTGTCTTTTTATTATACCTAGGGCTACATTGGTCAATGTCTCCTTCTTTTAAAGTGGTAGGATTTAATCAGATGAAAATCTAATTACTATTGCTGAAAGGCTGAGTAACTGCATAGAAGCTCTCCAATCATCCCGAACTCTCTGTCACAAGAGCTAGGTCATTTGCCAATAGAATTTGTATGAGCATGAATTTCTCTGTGAATTCCTTGTCTTTGAACTTTTTGACAGTATATAATTCCAATTCTGACCAGATTTCTAATATTCATTAACCCTTTCGATACCAACGCGGCTGAAACCACCTTTAGTTCTGTAGTACAAATGTCTTGTTTTAATAGGTTTTGAAGTAAAATCTTAAACCAAACCTTAGTCACAATTTATGTTCTTAACACTAGCTGAATGATAACTAAGTTATTTTACTAAATTCTTTGTTATATTTAAAATTAATTGAAAAAAATACAGAGAATCTCAAAAGAAATATGGTCACAAAAGGGTTAAGTCCATTTAACTGTCACTCAGTTGTATCATTGTTCATTAGATATTTTTCTCATTGAAGTTCTAGATGTTTAGAAGCCAATGAAATATTTTTTTGTTCATATACTTTCACATGGCTTCCTAAACTGTTATGTTACCTTTTGAGCTTAAGTTAAAATTTTAGAAATTCTCTACAGCAAATATAATCAGTTTCATGTGAGTTAGAGAGTGCTACACTGCATACTACATGCTAAACATTCTTTATTAAATTTCTCAGTTTAAGTGGTGAGTGGACTTAGCATCATTTGTTAGCATTTCTCAGAAGGAAGATAATTTCAAGAAATCACACTAATCTGTTTTGTAATATGTTGTTGTATTAATTAGTAAGTCTTATTACAAGGCAATAGTTTAGAGTGGTGGTTTGCAGAACTGTTAGAATGTCATAAAAAGTGCCTCATGTTATTTCTTACAGTTTTTAGCTTGAGATCAACTCTGTCAACTTTGCCTTTATCCTTTTGGAGTTGATAAAATAAGTGCCAGTCAAGTATTTGGCTCAAAGTAACAGACCAATCCAAATCCTTTGCCTCTCAAAATCGCTGGCCTTGTGCCTAAATTATAAATAGTTATTACAAGATAGTAGGATGGTTGACTGGGGAGTCATTAGAGAAAGATGTCTTGTGATATTTGGTGTGGTTCATTATGTTGTGAGTGTAAATGCCATTGAGATCAACATTGCCTTTCTTCTTTCCAGAGTTAATAAAATCCAGTAGGTCTAATATTAGGGGTTGATGTAATCGACTAGCCCACTTCCCTCAAAATTGCTGGATTTGTGCTTAAATTAGACAGTTATTACAAGGTAGTACAGAAAACCTCTATATTGTCACTTGGCCTGCTAGAAATAGGAACCAAGTGTCCTTCAAATCATATTCTACTATCTTAAAATACATAGATACAAAAAATATATTCATGGATGTACAAGAAAATGTGATGGGCAAAGCTGGAGAGTCTTTATGGGTCTACTCAAATAGGGTTACGTTTAAGCTAAACAAGTCTATATTATGGTTGTTTCTACCATTTTACATCCTTGCTGTTTACTGTAACAGTATGAGTGGGATTGCTTTTGGCAATGTGCTTTCTGTTTGAATCCTTGTTCATAAATCTGGATACCTTTCTTGTTACAAGTGGATAAGTTGTGAAGTGTATAAATGGAATCTTTTGTTCAAACAGACTAAGTTGAGTTTTTGTTCCTCCTTTAATTAGTTTGAAGAAACAAAGATAATATCGATAACTTGCAGTCTCCAACAGACTGGTGAGTTCATCCTAATCGTCTGTAGGCTGATTCAAGTGGGAAAAACAAGCAAAGAGGGAGTTTCTGTGGTTTGGCTAAGTATTTAGTGAAGGATTTGATGGGGTGTGAGTGAAAAAAAGGTGAGTGCACTAATTGAGCTTGGGTGGGAAGATATAGAGGTGGTTATTAAAAAAAAAATGGAAGAAAAGAAGTACTCATTATATAAAAGACAGATAAAACATCATACTTTGAGAGTTATTGATTGCAGTGTAATTGGAGAGAGAGTCTTAAATATTTTTTTCATAATGGCTGTAATGGTAAAGCTTGCACTCATGTTAATTATGGCCAGTAATTTGTTTTGACAATTATTGTACCTCTTATTTATATACATATTTATTGGCACTCACTGTTTGGCATTGTAAAATTGACTTTTGGTTCAATGCACTACATTTTTGACAAGATCTGTGAAGTCTTCCCAGAAATTGTTTTCTCACCTCTTGCAAATACTTGCAGAACCTCTATGTAGTGATTTGACCTGCAAGAAATATGAACCAAATCTTCCTTAAATCATTCTCCTACTTTAAAGAAAAAAAAAATCACCTAGACAGTGTAGTTCCTGGTATACGAAAAAATGGAAT
This sequence comes from Octopus sinensis, assembly GCF_006345805.1. Classification (NCBI taxonomy): domain Eukaryota; kingdom Metazoa; phylum Mollusca; class Cephalopoda; order Octopoda; family Octopodidae; genus Octopus; species Octopus sinensis. Next base: position 120,185,194 of record NC_042998.1, read on the forward strand.
CATCATGGCTGGAATGCTGATTGGACTCAAAATAAAAAATATATTCATAACTTTCATTGCATATTTATTCAAAATTAGACTAAATTTACATTTTCAGATGAAACATTTATTGCAGTTTTAACAATCTCTATTAACAAGATCAATAAGTTTATGAGCATAAAGTAACTTGTAAAATATATGAAGTCTATAATCCATTTCTGTGGTCATAGTATAGTTAGTATATGGAAGGAATTTCAATATGAATGCTCTAATTCAAATGCATTGGTAATCTTACCTTCTTGCTGCTTTAATATCTTTAATATTTGGAAAAGTTATTTTGAAATTACAAGGTCATCTTGTAGAACATTGGACACTTCTGCACACTATCTCAACAAACTAGATTCTTGTTGCACCCCTTCACTAAGTGTTATTGCTCCTCTAATCACAGGAAGTACTTGAGAACAGCACTTTTTATCAAACTTCTCATTTAATATCACGAGTCTATGTAGGAGCTAATGAGGACGTCTATTTACAGTTACTTGATCTGCTAAAAACATCTGTTTAATCTTCATACTTAAAAATAATAAAGATGGAATTGTCCAAACTGGAGCACTTTCAATCATAAATCTGCTTGATGACAGCTGACCAGAGGATTAAACAAGTCTATTTCTCCAGCTTAGGTTACATGTCAACTCCAAGCTGCCTCAGATTTAACTGTTGGAGTGGTGAGCACCACAGAAGACACCACATTCCACTCCAAGATATAAACCCACAAAAGGAACTCAGCACTGTACATTAATGAATCATTTGTCAATTTTACAGAGCTACTGTTTAGATGGTTGGGTTGTTCTTACCTCTGGTACCTATTTTCAATTAGATGATTTGGGCCATGAAGACAACAGAACCAACAAACTTTTGACTTCTTGTTTGGTTTATTTTCTTGTCCATTCAGCCATTTACACAATTTTGGGAATATAGGACTCGACAAAGTGTTAGTGACGAGCTTGGTGAGGCAGCTGAGAGAATGCAAGGTAGATGAATAGGGTGTTCAGAAAAAAACCAAAAACAATTGAGACAAAAGGACACAACACGTCAGTGTTGAGGAGCAAAAGTTTGCTAACCAGTTAGCTGCTTTTTAGACATTGTCTAGAATTTTGTATGAGCAACACTTATGATGCCCTAGATATGTGGGCAATACTCATATGTGAAGCCTGCTTTTAATTTGTTTAGGCTCAATAACTGTTTAGAGCTAAAGCAGTCACTGTCTGAAAATAAAGTTTAGTATTTGAGATTTGACTAAGTTTAAGACATGGAAATTAGTACTCAAAATAACTATAAGGAAAAATTAAGTCATCCTGTGTTGATTCTCTTGTGTATTAACATGAGTGTTAATATAGTATAATTAGTAGAAAACTATCAACTATTGTATTTGTCATTATAATGCCACAAGGATCTGAGATAAATTGTTTTTGTGTATAAGATTAGATCATAGAATGTCCAGATATTGTGAACACTTCTGTGATTCAATCCTGTAATCTGATCCCCTCTTATCTTCATTCTGAATAAGCAGCAGCATTAGTGTCTACAACTTTCAACATTACATTGATACTGCTACTGCTGCACTGTCACCTTGGCTTCAGTCAAAAGTTTCTACAAGCAAATACTATGACAGTGAAGATGAGTGTTCTACTGAAATCATTTAAGTATTACAACGATTAAACTCTCTCAGTTTGGAGTTACTGTGTCATGGGAGGATACTGAAGCATTACTCAAAATTGAAGTGTGGGTATACTGTACTTCTAGGTTATTGTTGCCCACTAACTACTGAAGTAGCAGCAAGTTAAACATCTGTTTTACTGAATCATTTCAAAAGCATCCTTTGTGACTCAACAATAATATGACATGAGTGTGGTTTACATACTGGAAATAAAAAGTTTTACCTTCCTAAATTACATAAAACGCATTTGGCTTTGTCTTTAAATAGGAAAATTATTTTTATAACTGAATGTTTCTTTTTTCTGCAACTAATCATTGAACTATGAAGTAGTACCTGTTGATATACAAGCAAACTGAAGGACACTAGTTGTGCATTATATATAATGTGTATGTGTGTGTGTGTGTATATATATATATATATATATATATATATATGAGCAAAAGTTTATTACTTTATAATGATTTTACTTAAGATATATGAATATTAAAAATCATCAAGCTTTGTATTTATAATTAGAAGTCAGAAATATGAATATAGCAAGAGAGGTGGGATATTAGGAACAAGTATCTTTTAGAATGGCATGACCTTACCTCATCTATTTCCTATATTTCTTTGGCTTAGGTCCATTATAGACAGTAAACTGTTCATTAAGTACAATTTTAGTCACATTGTATGCTAGGACATATTTCACAGCTAAACTAGCAAAATATTGATTTAATTCTTGTTTAATTTTTGTTTCAGTTCTGTAGTCTAGTGAGGCTTGTTATTCATTGATCTCTATGTGATTATGCTACATTAAACACACATAAATAGTAAAATAACAGCTAGGTGTATTTGTTACACTGAAATGTTTAGATTTCATATAAGAACTTTAAAAAAATGATCAGTAGCATTGAAGTAGATATAAAAGTTTCAAGATTGATATATTAGGGATCATAGGACCTTTGTGGTCAATAAATTATTATTATTCTGTTATGCTTTCAACATGTTTTTCTGATCTGTGTGAAGCATTGTCTTTTGTGGACATAGAATTGCTTGTAAACTACATCAGTGTTACTTCATTGTGGAGCTCGTTATCTTAGTGTTTTGGCTGTTTGTTGTATAGAATATATGCAATATGAGTTACGTTATTTTGTTGGTTGGTGAAAGTTGAGTTATGTCTTTTAGTGTTGGGTGGTGATTTGTGTAGATTATGTGTTGAGCTGGTTGTATCATATTAATTTTTGTAATTGTTATATCAGTTGATTTGTGGTTTTATCTTGGAATTTTGTCACTGCCTTGTGTAAATCATTTTACTTCTTTTGGTTTTGCGTTATTTGGTGTCATTAGCAAGTGTTTCACAAATTTCCTTTATAAAACCCTTACTTCCAAATTTTTTTTGTAGCCCAACATCCTGCTAAGGAGTTATTTGGGTTGGCAGCTCTACTTTATGAAGGTAAGTTTTATCTTTAATGCAAGGTGTCCCCCCATTTTGGCTTTAGTGTCTCTAGTATGTATATCTTAGTTGTCACTGTGTATATTATTGTGAGTCTGGCATGTTATATTGTTTTGTGAATATATATAAAAAATTTTCTGTTGTCATGTGCAAATTTTCACCTAATGCACATATAATTTTCTATATTTAACATTTTTTCATATGTTTTAAGGTGTTGTAATATAATTTAATATCATAGATAAATAGACAAGTCAATTGATTCTCTTATAAAAAATGTTAAATTTATTAAGGCATTAATTTCTAAGAAAAAATTAAAATTTATCTCCATTGACTTAGAATTGTGTTTCTAGAAATATTTTATGTTTGCTGGTTCTTAATAGACATTTTCAGTTTGTTTTTATATTATTTTTTTTATTATCTTATAGCATAAAAGGCAAATAATTATTGGTTTAATTTACTTATGTTCTAATGAATTCTAAGTAAATGAAACAAATGTTCAGCAATTTTTCAATTTAATATTAAGCATAATAAAGCCAAATGAATACTGAAATATATATGCAGCTATGAAAGAACTCTCACGTGCATATAATGCACCTATGCATTGTCTTTAGTCATCGGCATCATTATCTTTATATCAAGAAAAGTATCTTCTAAAACTGAAACCACCACAAGTTTGGTTCTGTTTACCATCTTTTCACAATATTATCTTTTCTTAAAGATCTGTATTAGACACTTTTTTCTTTTTTCTTCTAGAAGCTTTACATTTTTGTAAATCTCATTCTGCACAAGTCATTAATGTTGCCTGTATACAATTTCAAAAACAAAAGCATAATTATGTGTAGTAAGTACTCTACTCCTACTTAAAGGGTAGTCTTTTCATAGTTGATTATGGTAGAAACGTGCTTAGATTAATATTCTTTGTTGTACCAGATAGCTTTTTATTTCAGTGAGTGAGTGAAGATGATAATAAAAGTTTGCAGCTATTGCGTGTGTTACCTAATTTAGTCTTCTTTGTTTAGCAAAATGTCTCATACGTAGGTTTTTGCTGTCAAAGTTTGAACTAGATCAATACTTCCTAATTGATGTTGGTAGAGTGGTGTATGTTTTTCCATCAAAATTTCCTATAACTTTAATATCAGAATTTTAATAGAAACTCATTTACAGTTGTGCAGTTTTACACATTTTTGTTTTTTATATTTTTATCATTATTAATTCATTACTTATATTTTGATATTTGTCAATGATATTTCAATTTAAAATATTTTAGCCTTGATACAAAGATTGTTATTTTAGATTATTCTTGTACTCATATATATTAAACTTAACCATTTAGACATATTGCATTTTTAGAGAAGTACAATCAACAAGTATTAAAATTACATTTTTGAAATTTGTATTAAAAGTTAAATTTGCATGTTAATGTTCCTAAGTCATTAGTGTTAATAGCATGGAATGTTAACAAGGTTTTACATTAAGTCTGTTTAATGTTTTCATTTTTTACTGTTGTACTGCATTGATGTTTCTGTGTTGTTGTTGCTATTATTATTGATGTTATTTCATGGATTCTGTTAATTTTAGTGATTTTATTTTCATTTTATGCTGTTCTGTTTTCAAATGATAGTTATATAATAATAATAATAATAATAATAATAATAATGTTCATGAACAACTACTGTCTGTATCCAACATATTGATATAAATTGTGATTCATTAATGCTGTCAAATAGCTGGTTGGAAAGCTGATTGCAAAACAGAGGCAAGGACATGTGAATCAGAACATAATGCCTTAGGGATTATATTAACCATAATTCTCTTTATTGTATTACTCATTGTATGAATCATTTGATTTAGAAATCTAAATCTTAATCCATACACAGAACAGAAATCAATTTTGAGTATTATTTATGATATTCCAATTTTGATTTATATTGTTGCACATATGAGTATAAAATTAGAATATTGCATCTGCATTGTATAAAATAATGATTTTATTCAGATGGTCAACATCTAGAGGTTACAGCTGTTAAACAGTTAAATTGTGCTTTGGTATCCCCCTTCCCCACCTTGTGCACTAACACAACCTTACGTTCATTCAGATCAGCAGCTTCCTGTGTGTCTGTGACCTTGTCACTCTATCTTCCCATGCTTAAAGTATGCAACACCCTTATTAGCATTTTTTGTCAATTGTGTTGAATTGAAAACACCCTTAACCCTTTTGTTACTGTATTTATTTTGAAATGCTCTGTGTTTCTTTCAATTACTTTAAATATAACAAAGAATTTAGTAAAATAACTTAGCATTCAGCTAGTGTTAGGAACATAAATTGTGGAAGATTTTAATTAAAACCTTATGAAAACAAGGCATTTATTTGTACAACAGTGCCAGAGCCGGTTTCAGCCGGGTTGGTAACGAAAGGGTTAATATGATCTATGACTCTGAGGCTAGAAGCTATTGGTTTAGATTGATGAAATATAGTGTGAAAAGTATAGCAAGGATGGTGTATATGTCTAATCCTGAAGTTATAAAATCCTGTAAGTTTAACAAGTCAAAAGATATAAAAACTCATGTTGAACTGCAAACCAAACAGAAAATACCTCCGTGTATGTGGTCAGTGCTGATTTTTAAATGATAGATCATATTTTCCACGTGAAGATTGCTGTGGGAAATACTATTTATCGTTGTTATGACTTTACTGCTAAGATTTTAATATAAACTATATTAGACATTATAAGCCCTAATTGAAGCAATAGGTTTGCTGATAGGACTCAATCCATGTCTCAGTCACTTGCTGAGTCAACTACATTACATTACAAAACACCTGTCATTCTATCTCCTCAAAGTGAATACTATAGTGCAGGCTGATGAAATCTAATAAAAACCTGGTCATTAACTTTTCTTTGTTTTACTGGTTTCATTCATTGGATTGTGGCTATGTTGGGATACCAATGAATTTAGTTGATCATATTGACTTCAGTACTTCAGTCATGTACTTGTTTATCTGTTTTTCAAATGATTACGTTAGTTTTCAACATAAATGGATGCAATTCAGTGCCCACCATATGCATACACATACATATTCACTTGTGTGTGTGTGTGTATGTGTTTATTCTCAAACTCTTTATCTCTCCCCTATCACCCTCTTTCATCAATAAACATGTGTTACTCCAATAAGACCTGTCATTGTAAACCATCTTGCCTAAGCTGGCACAGCAGACATACTGATCCATTCCATTACTAAATTCACCACCATTATCACTCCCCGCCCATCTCCACATTAATCATTGGCATGATTCTCTCCCTTTCCGTGTCTTCATTATTCACACCTGAATACTGTTCCTTCTATTGTTCTCTCTCTTACTATCCTTTTACAACAACAAATCTGTTCCATTCATCTTTCATTTTGTAAGCTGCAAGGCAACCCCTGGTACCATAAAAGCTTTCATTACCTTCTATAAGTGATTGGCAATCAATTCAAGCAGTGACAATTGCAGAGTTTGAGACAGTTTGTTAGTCTTGCTGAATGCAAGGTAACCTCTATAGTACTGATGCCATGAAAAAATGCATACACTTCACCCTGTAAAGTGGTTGGTGTTAGGAAGAGTATTCAACAGTAGAAAACATACTTGATCATATCTCTATATGATGCAAGATGTAATTCTCTGTTGAACTGTCTACTTATGCTATCTGGAAAACAGATATAAAATGATGATGATGTTGAGATGTAATCAGTAGAAATAGTGTAGATTAACAAATGTAGGAATTAGAAGTTTGAGAAGACTGGGCTTTGTTGATTTGACCTTGTCATATTGCTCTCTTTATTCTTCCACCCAAATTAGACAGATAGTTGTTTGTACACCACTATAAATTTACCTGGGATACTTCATTTGTAGTTGGTCCACAGCATTTGTGCTTGGACTACACCTTGGTTACAGAAGTTATATCTGGGTTGCAGAAGTTCTGTCTAGCTTGCATATGGTGTATATGAGTCACTGCAGTTGTACATGAACCATTACATGGCCAACTTGTACATGGCCAACTACAGTTGAATGACTGCTATAATTGTACTACCTTATCAACTGCAGTTGTGAACAATTACTGTAGATATTAAGTCCAGACTAGTAATAAAGAGAATAGTTTAAATAAGGCTTTGTTCTCATAAAATGAGGGTTGTGATGTATATATATATATAGCTTAAGCAATAATAAATCTCTGAACTTACCTTTCTTGAAATTGGTATTTATGTCTTGATTTCATTAGCAGATTATCAGATTCTCTCAGAAGAATATAATAAATATCATTGATGATGTGACTATCTGACAGAAGTTACTGCTATTATTTAACTTGTCTACGGCTTGTGTGTGACTTCAGATGAACCTCAGTCGGCAAGTTGCTATATCTGATTTACTGTCTAGAAAAATATTCTATTTTTCACAAATTGGCCAAGAAAGCTTTCATTTTCTATCTTAAAATGTCATGTTTTATTGTAACAGTGTGTTACTGAGGAGGCCTAACTAGTAGACTTCACAGAACTGAGTTAACAGTTGACAGGAAGTTAAATTTAAATGTTATGAATGAGACACGTTTCATATGCTATACTTGACAGTGTATAAAGTTAGTAATAGTTGATAGGTTATTGAGGAAGAGATAATGAATTCTATAGAATTTATCCATTTGTGCAAAGATGGGCAATCTATGTTACATTTACTAAAGAAGCAGGTTATTTAGTTGAATACATTTTTAAGCAATCATTCAAAATTATTTCCGTTTCTCGCTGTTATATTTTTGTAATGGTAGAACAATAAGTACACTTCAGTGGTGGTAGAACTAGTTTGTCAACCCTCTTGTAAAACCACCACCTAACTTTTGGTGTCTTTAGCAGAGTCCATTCTGTGGCATGCATTCAGCCCAAGTCTCCAACCTGGAAAAAACTTGTCTTGATGTGCTGCTTCATACTACAGCAGCTGATAAGATGTGCCCCCCCCCCTCCATCTACTTGTCTTGGAGGCTCTACAGTGTTCATGAGATCTGTCCTTCCTCCTCTGACTAAACCATAAAAAATCCAGACCTTCACTCACCTGGTATAAGAATCATTGTTATTACTTTACTTTTATCTGTTAATTATTTCTTGTTAATTTATAACCTTGCTAATACTATTTTAATTTTATTAGTTGGATTGATAGATTTCTTATAAATATCAATAAGAATATAACACTAATTCTTATATCTACCTGCTATAAATGTTGAAAATACTCTGGAATACAGGAGCTTTTTTTTAGAGGATATGATTTCAAAGATGTTACCTCAACAAGAGAAGATTGAGAGTACAAAGACAAGCAGATTGTGTATGACTATTGGCATGACACACACTGTTAATGATATGTATATACCAGTTAAGTGAATGCTCTCAGGAACTTCTATATGCTGATGATGTGATTTGCATTTTTATGAAATGAGAATCTGATAGGAATCAAGAAAATGTGAAAGTTGTATAGTAAATAAGTGAATATGACTATGACATTAGTTTTATTTGCCACTACATGATTTTGTTTAGAGGAATAATGTTAATAGTGTCAGTGGTACAGTGATATAAGCTGTAGTTACACTGGCTGGAAAACTTGGAAGAAAATCAATTCAGCCACATTTGTCTGTAGCAACAGTTTATTACATGTAATTGTAAGTTAATTCTGTTGATCCAGCTACTAACATCATTGGGAATAGTTGTTACTGTTTAGCTCCAGATCAGCCCTGGTTGAGTAGTACTAAGATCAAAGATGTTGCAGTTGTGACCATTCCATCTTTTTCTCCAGATAATGTATTTGGGATTATATTATCCAATATCTTCCTCCTGTTATCGTGGTAGGTGTGATTTTAGGGAGATTTGGCTGCTTTATCTTGTAGCCATGTGAAAAATTCAAGAGTATTGTCAAAACATCTGAACATTTGTGTGAATGGTAATATTGTATAACTACTATGTAACATATATTGAATGTGTGGAGCATACACAGGGTGTATAAAAGGATGCAGTTGGTAAGGTTTATTGAATGGACATACTTACACACCCTGAGCAGACACTGATTTCCTAAATTTGGTAGAAAATAAGGAATCTCTTGAAATGATTATATAAGAATGATTTATGAAGAAGTGAAACGTCAATGGGTTGTCAACAAGTAAAAGGGGGAAAATATGTCATATAGAATTTAAGAAAGTGTATGTATGTGTGAACATGAAGGGTGAATGGTGCTATTTTCAAAAGTAAGCCATTTTATGTGTAAGCATTGGAAAACAAGTTTGTAAATGTGTGTTGCTAATAGAATAAAGAATTCTGAAATCAAATACTGAATATAACCACTCAGATTACTTATAGGTTATCTGGTTAACTGATTATTTTATTGATTCTGTTATTAACAAGATAGCTCCTCAGGAAAGACATTTTGTAATTTCAAAATTTTAAAACTGGCATATACTGCATTTTCAAAGTTTGTCGTCATACCTTTTCTTAAACATCTTCACATTTCAGTTACTTGAATGTAACTAAACTTCCACATATTACCACTACATTTTAGGCTATTTATTTTATCAGTTACACCATTTAAACACACATAGAGGAAAAAAGAAATAATGTTACAAGTGTTCTAGCAGTAATAAAATAGAATACCTAAGTAAACCAGAGGATTGGTGTATAACACGAACGTAAAGTTAGGCTGAACTAAGAAAGTGGTTTTCTGGTAAATCATGTTGTTAGTAAAAACAATGGTTAGTATAAATGAGGAAAAACTGGAAATAGTGGACACTAATTATGAAGCATTGAAGTTTTTTTTTATTTATAGTTAGCTGTAGGTGGGGGAGCAATGCCTAACTTTTGAAGGCCTTCTCAGGCTAGTGAGATTAATGTGACCAAGGCTCAGTCTGAACAACTTCATAAAAACTGTGGCTGAAGAGAAGCCAAGGGTTCCAACCAAGAGCCCTATTATAATTTTAGCTATAAATTATAAAGATTTGGAAAAAAGTATTGAAACTATGTGGGGGTAGGGAACAAAACCAGTAATATTAAAATCATTTAATGTGGTGCATGCACAAGTGAATTGTACATGGTGCTGGCATGATTGCTATTCACATGGCACCAACACAAGTGCTAATTCACATGGGGCTGGCACTAGTGCGTTTCACATAGTGTTGGCATGAGTACTTTTTACATGACACCAGCATAATAATAAGAAATCTATAAACTAAATTCATATTCTTGAAAATCACAAAAACTGATTAGAATTGTTTCATTGTATGGTAAGTTCATTTCTAGACCATCTTAACAATACTTAGGAAGATCATTTACTTATGTTATTGTTTTGCCAAGACATTTAAATACCTTTCCCCAGTTGACAGATGCTAATTACATTATTATTATGATTATTATTATTGTTATTTTTTTTTGTAATGATTTCTTAATTGTCTCAGGAATAAATCAGACTAAATTCCAAGATTAAATTCTAAGATATCATTTTCATAATTTTATTTTGAAATTTATAACTTCTCTAAATCCTATTTTGAATTGGTCTTTAAGCTTTAAAAGCGTACAGTTTCAAAAATCAATAATCTTGTTTGGAATATCATTGACAGTTAAAATGTGATTTGTTAAAATTGTTATGAACTTGTGTTAACAACCAGAATGTTTTCTATTTTAGTGGTTTTAATATATTTTATTACTTCAATCTAATAATTTTTTCTTATACCTAAATTTTTGCCTGCCTATTACTTATTATTACTCATCATCATCATTATTATTATTATTATTATTATTATTATTATTATTATTATTATAAATTTGAACTCAGTGTTTTTGTGTATTTAATTTTTGAGCTATTTTTTGTATATTATAAAATATCTTGAATATTTTTTACTACTTTAGAAATTGTTGTTTGTCATCAACATACAAATAAACTAATCTCTCACTTCCATTTTCTAAGTTATTTAGTATTCTTTTTTGAAAACATTGGATTTGTCCATTAGAAGTTTGTGAATTTTTATTTGTACCCACTTAACTAATTTTGCCTCAGATATGAAACTTGAAGCTTATTTCTTTGTTTAACACCATCTCCTTGTTTTTTGGTAATTTAAGTGGGTCTATTGTAAGTGCTCAGATTGTAAGCCACTTTTTTCTGTTTCCAGTATTCCTGCAAAAATTAACCTGTGGAAGTCCAGGCTGGGCATCAACCACATCCATCTTCCCAGTTAATAGAGGGTACCATGCACAGATCACTGACTAACTTATAATTTTCTGTCTCCTCTCAAATTCTTCCAAATCTTGATTTCTGTCTCATTAGTCAGTCTCTTATCAAATAATAATAATAATAATCTATATATATATATATATATTTTACTTACATATTATTTATATGCTAACTGTTGCCAACAATGCCAGTTGTATAGGCGAAGCAAAATCTTTGGATATTTATAAATTCATATTTCTTGTTGTTTATGTATTAATTAATTTATGCTCTAATTCTTTGATGCAATTCCATATAAATCATTATTAAATCTACACGGATAACTCCTGCCATATAAGTGATATTTGATTCTTTATTTGATTCTTCTTGGAAACTACTTGAACAACATCAGTTATTCTAATATTTGTTCACCATTCTGATGACTTAACTTTCAAACAATACATTGTATCTGTGTATGAGTGTGTATGTGCTCATGTGTTAAACATGTTTGTTATCAATATATTTCTCTTTGTTACTCCCCATTATCATTGGATTTTTTAGTAATTTCTGATTAAAATATTTTTTACATATATCATTTTAATGACATGGTGCAATAAAGCAATATGTATGTGTACATATGTATATTTATATTACACACACTCATACATATATATTGTTGCTAATATCTGGTTGCTAATATCCCTTGTTGCCAATATCCCTTATCTAGTGGTCACTGAGGAAACTAGGGATAGATGAATGGTTAGTGAGAGCTGTGCAAGCCATGTACAGGGACACTGTCAGTAAGGTGAAGGTTGGCAACGAATACAGTGAAGAATTCTGGGTAGAGGTCCACCAAGGTTCAGTCCTCAGCCCCCTCCTATTTAGCATAGTCCTCCAGGCAATAACAGAGGAATTCAAGACATGATGCCCCTGGGAGCTCCTCTATGCTGACGACCTTGCTCTAATTGCTGAGTCACTATCAGAACTCGAGAATTTTCAGGTGTGGAAACAAGGATTAAAATCGAAGGGCCTTAGAGTCAACCTAGCTAAAACCAAAGTCCTAATAAGTAGGAAGGCAGGCAAACCACAAATCCCTTCAGGTAGATGGCTCTGCTTAATCTGTAGAAAAGGTGTAGGTAGAAACTCTATAAGATGTACCCAGTGTAAACTATGGACACATATCAAAGAAAGGCTAACTGGGAAGATAGTTTTTGTATGTGGCAGATGCTCAGGAGCAATAAACACTGAAAATGTGCAGAGAACAACTTCCGCCACATTCCAGGGAGAAAAACTAGAAATAGTTGATAGCTTCTGTTACCTAGGCGACCAAGTCAGTAGTGAGGGAGGGTGCACTGAAAGTGTAGCTGCTAGAATAAGAATAGCTTGGGCAAAGTTCAGAGAGCTCTTACCTCTGCTGGTGACAAAGGGCCTCTCGCTCAGAGTAAAATGTAGGCTGTATGATGCATGTGTACAAACAGCCATGCTACATGGCAGTGAAACATGGGCCGTGACTGCTGAGGATCAAGGAATGAAGCCAGTATGATCCGATGGATGTGTAATGTCAGTGTGCATACTCGACAGAGTGTAAGTACCTTGAGAGAAAAGTTGGACCTAAGAAGCATTAGTTGTGGTGTGCAAGAGAGATGTTTGCGCTGGTATGGTCATGTGGCGAGAATGGATAAAGATAGTTGTGTGAAAAAGTGCCACACCCTAGCAGCTGAGGGAACCTGTGGAAGAGGTAGACCCAGGAAAACCTGGGATGAGGTGGTGAAGCACGACCATCGAACTTTAGGTCTCAACAAGGCAATGACTACTGACCAAGACTTAGAAATATGCTGTGCTTGAGAAGATCTGGCAAGCCAAATGAGACCATAACCTTGTGGCCTATGCCAGAGGTGTAACCAGCCCACTTATGCCTACCTTTCCTTCATGGGACACTGGATGCTGCTTGCGAAGACCGGGTGAGGCAAGTGAAATCGAAGTCAAATTCGATGATTGGCATCCGTGCTAGTGGATCGCTAAGAGCACCATCCAGTGACGGTGGTATGTAAAAATTACCATTCGAACGTGATCGTTACCAGCGTCGCCTTACTGGCACGTGAAAAAAACATTTGAGCGAGGTCATTGCCAGTGCTGCTGGACTGGTTCCTGTGCAGGTGGCATGTAAAAAACACCATTTCAACATAACCGTTGCCAGTACCGCCTGACTAGCCTTCGTGCCGGCGGCACGTAAAAGCACCCACTACACTCTCAGAGTGGTTGGCATTAGGAAGGGCATCCAGCTGTAGAAACTCTGCTAGATGAAGATTGGAGCCTGGTGCAGCCATCTGGTTGGCCAGTCCCCAGTCAAATCGTCCAACCCATGCTAACATGGAAAGTGAACGTTAAACGATGATGATGATGACAATGATATATTTTGACAGCTATGACTGGTTTCTCTTGCTTGTGTGGCATGGTACAGAGTCCTGTGGCCAGACATAGGGTCTTCCAGCAGCCTCCCTCTTCACCTGGGGCAGCACTTCCTCTTCCAGGCACTTGATATAGGACATCATGTTGAGTCTGAGTTCATGTGGGAAGATAACTGGAGGCATAAATGTCACCATTACTAGTGATCACTCCAAACACTATGATGTTGAGTGGATGTTTGATTTTTATCTCTCTCGGTACATATCTTCAGACTGACACCTAAACACACTGATATGTTCATATTGGAGCTTCCAGCCCGAATGCCAAACAGTACAGCAGTTGTTTCCAAATTTCTGGCTGAGTGAATTGCCAGATACTCAGAAAACAGATTCCATCACACTCCAGGGGATAAAACTAGGAGTAGTTGATAGCTTCCGCTACCTAGGTGACCAAGTTGGTAGTAGGGTTGGATGCTCAGAGAATGTTACCACTAGAATAAGAATAGCTTGGGCAAAGTTTAGAAAGCTTCTTCTCCTACTGGTGACAAAGGGTCTCTCGCTCAGAGTGAAAGGTAGATTGTACAACGCATGTGTGCGAACTGCCATGCTTCATGGCAGTGAAACATGGACCGTGACTGCAGAGGACATGTGTAGGCTCGAAAGAAATGAAGCTAGCATGATCTGCTGGATGTGTAATGTCAGTGTACATGCACAACAGTGTAAGCGCCCTGAGAGAAATGTTGGACATAAGAAGCATCGGATGTGGTGTGCAGGAGAGATGTTTGCGTTGGTATGGTCATGTACTACAGATGGATGAGGAGAGATGTGTGAAGAAGTGCCACTCCCAAACTGTTGAAGGAATCTAGGGTAGAGGTAGACCCAGGAAGACATGGGATGAAGTGGTGAAGCATGACCATCAAACGTTGAGCCTCACAGATGCTATGATGAAAGACCGAGACCTCTGAAGATATGCTGTGACTGCGAAGACCCCACAAATGAAGTGAGTTCATGGCTTGCAGGATGGCCTGCTGTGCTAACCTTGGATCATAGGGCAACCTGCTGTGCTTGAGGAGACCTATTGAGTCAAGTACACCAACATCAAAATAAAAATCAAATGGATATTGTAGTGATACCCATGCTGATGGCACATAAAAAGCACCATCCGATTGTGGCCAATGTCAGCGCTGCCTGACTGGCGTCTGTGTCAGTGACACGTAAAAAGCACCAACTGATCATGGCCGTTTGCCAGCCTCCACTGGCCCCTGTGCCAGTGATACGTAAAAAGCACCCACTACACTCATGGTGTGGTTGGCATTAGGAAGAGCATCCAGCTGTAGAAATACTGCCAGATCAGACTGGAGCCTAGCGCAGCTTCCTGGCTTCCCAGACCCCATTTGAACCGTCCAACCCATGCTAGCATGGAAAATGGACGGTAAGCAATGATGATGATGATGATGCACTTTATGGCAAGTGATTTGTTCTGAGACTGTGTTGAAAGTAAAATATAGAAGATACATATTAAACATCCAAAGATACACAGAAGCTTTACACTTATTGATAATTTGGATACAAAAGTTTCATCAAAGGAGTGGCTGTGTGGTAAGTAGTTTGCTTACCAGCCACATGGTTCTGGGTTCAATCCCACTGCATGGCACCTTGGGGAAGAGTCTTCTACTATAGCCTCCAGCTTTGTGAGTGGATTTGGTAGACAGAAACTAAAAGAAGCCGGTCATATATATATATATATATATATATATATATGTGTATGTATATATATGTTTGTTTGTCTGTGTTTGTCTCTCCCAACATCACTTGACAACCGATGCTGGTGTGTTTCCGTCCCCATCACCTAGCAGTTGGGCAAGAGAGACCGATAAGTACTAGGCTTACAAAGAATAAGTCCTGGGGTCGATTTGCTTGACTAAAGGCGTTGCTCCAGCATGGTTGCTGTCAGCTGACTGAAATAAATAAAAGAACACTAATTGTGACTTGGATACTGACACCATTCCACTGCAAGTCATATTATTTATTTATTATTAAATACATATACTAATGCTTTGTGTATTTTCTGGTGGTTGCCAGTCATGAACAAGCAAGATAACTCACCCTCAATCCCATTTGAAAGTGATGGACATCGATGTTTCGCCATTTTTGTGCTTTATCAACACCACCTACCTGCCTAGGTTGAAGGCGAGTCAGCTAGCTAGTCCAATGACTTATATGCTCATGGTTTGTAAAATTGTGAGCTGGTATGCCTGGAAATTGCATACCTAAGAGAAAATTTACATATGAAGTAAAAGTAGCTCTAGTGCAATAAATATTCATCATCATCATCACCATCGTTTAACGTCTGTTTTCCATGCTAGCATGGGTTGAACGGTTTGACCAAGGTCTGGGAAGCCAGGAGGCTGCATTAGGCTCCAGTCTGATCTGGCAGTGTTATTAAGTACATATACCAATGTATATGCTTTGTGTATTTTCTGTTGGCTGCAATGATGTAGCTGAGTTTATAACTTTCATGTTGGTGGTGTCTGCATTCATTCAAGTACCTGAATGAACACACACACTCATATGTATGTACACACACACACACGTGTGTGTGTTCATTCAGATACTTGAATGAGTGCACACAAGCAAGAATTTCTGTCTTTTGAACAAATGCATACACATATAGTAAGAGTTTATTTATGTATGAAATCCCACATGAAAGGCTTTCTAATGTGGATGTGAAAAGGAAAATTTTTTTTAAATAGACATAATCCCATGTTCTTGCACATTTCTTGATTTAAAGGTTCCTCCTGTCTACATATGTTAAAACGCATTATCTAAAGTGGCCATCTGAAATTTCCATATTCTTAACATTACACTATGTAAGACTTAATAACTTATTGTTATTTATTAGAAGCAAGAAATGATTCTGTGAGCTGTCTACAACACTCATCTATGGAGTACTGCTCTCCTGCCTGTGATAACACACTGTTTTATCAACAATTTCATTATTTTTGTACAAAAACTTCCAGCATGAATTCTCTTCATATACTGTATTACTTGAGACTGGGATCCAATAACAGACTCTATGTGATCATCTAACCTGTTAGAAATAGCAGCAAAATCTTTCTCAAATCTTAAAGGCACTTTGGAGAATGTAGTTCTGGTCTACAAAAGGATGAGATAGTCATGGCTGGAATGTTTTTGATTATAGATCTGCTTTGTCAGTGCTGACCTGATGCTAAACGACAATATGGATACTGTGAACATTTAGTTATATAGTACTGCTTCTTGTAGGTGGGGGTAATGCATCTCATTATTAACCAAATTAATGTCTGTCTCAACCTATAGGCCCACTAGCTGGAGCTTATTTTAGTTTTTATGGCATTTAAGCAACTGAAAGTACATGGCTTCTTGCTGAATGGGATACCAGTCTGTTGTAGACTCAATCCCCCCCAACCAACACAGTCGTCCCCCACCTCCACTCACTAGCTGCTGGTTCTCATTCTTAGCTGAATGGAATGAAGCAATATGAAATGAAGCGCCTTGTTTAAGGACACAATTTGTCTGGGAATTGAACTAATGATCTAATAATTGAACCACTGTGCCATGTTGCTTAACAATTCCTCATTTTGCTATGTTGCTTAATAATTTCACTTTTGCTGAAATGCCAGCTCTAGTCTTGTTTACCTTCTCTATTTGCTGATGCTGGGAAATCTCTTATGATCTAAAGGTGCAAATAATGCCACACATATATATGGTAGGGTCTCATGTATGTATTCCAGTGAATGGGAAAACTTTGATCAGCTGAGATTGTTCAAGCAATTAAAAGACATAAAATCTCTCCATGGGCATTAAAAACATAAAAAGAAAACAAACAACTAGGGAATTAACTCCAATAAGATCAGTTGATCAAAATTTTGGGACATTACAGGCAATATAGATTGCAGTAAATCTAAACTTTAAAGCAACAAACATGTTTTGCCTTATTAGGTCTCTTTAGCTTAGCATATTCTTCTCACATAATAAGACTAAGAGCAGTGGGATGTAGTTAAGCTGATCAAAAAGAACATTAACAATCCAAATTTGAAGACATCTGTGACTGACAGTTATACCAGTGAGTTACAACTACTGGATTAATGACTGCTCGGTGTTGTCAATACTGCTACAACCATGAACTACTCTGTGAATATGCTTCTTCCTATTTGCCTGTCCTGCTAGAAATAATAGTCAAATCTCCTTCAAAACACATTCTAGAGTCTTGTAAAAGGAGAACACTTTAGCTAATATAGTTTTAGATACATTATCTCTGAATATAAGATAGGATGATCATAGCAGGAATGTCTTTGATCATATGTCTTCTGGAATGAAGTTGATGCGAAGCTAAAGCAGAGCCTCATAGCTTATCCAAACTTAATATATACAAAGATACTTACAAGTTATCAAAGGAATCTCTTTGAGGCCATTCTTTATAATTTACTCTTTGATGTACCATATCTGGAAAAAAAAAATGGTATTGCTGTGACTAGAAACTTTTAATCAAAGTTCATCTGGATCAGGATTGACTTGAGACTAAACTACAAGTGCACTCTTCCAAACTTCATAGAGCTTGATACAGAAACTGTCCAGTTTATTTTGTGTGACACTTGTACTTGTTCCTCTGTGTATATAAAATGCCCTCTCTCTCTCTCTCTCTCTCTCTTATATATATACATATATATATATATATATATATATATATCATCATCATCATCCAAACGCTAACCATTCCGAGAGTGTAGTGTGTGCTTTTACGTGCCACCGGCACGAAGGTCAGTCAGGTGGTACTGGCAACGGCCACAGGTTTCTGGGTTATTTCTCTTCTTAGGTACAGTGTGTGTATGTATGTATGTGTGTGTGTATGTATATATATATATATATGCACACACACATACAAACACACACTGTACCTAAGAAGAGAAATAACCCAGAAACCATTGATTCACAGGTATTGTTAAGGCTAGAAAGGGAGCAATAAACTCCCTTGCTCACAGTTTATAGACACAGACCATGTGTTGGTATCCAGCTGGAAAAGTTGTTTTCCTGGGGCTAAGACGTAGTAACATCATCCTGCATAGGACTGCAACATTGTGTTGGCAAATAGACTTACTGTATATATGTATGTATATATAAGCAAAATAAAATTATAAGATACTCTATAAAATCTATAAAATATGGACAAATGATGAAGTTTGACTTATCTGTTGTTATTTAAAAATCAACAAAAAAATATTTCTTCTTCCTCTCTCTATTTTTCCTTACTACTTTTTCTCTTTGTCTCTCTCTGTCTCTAGTAGCTTCTCTTGTTCCCCCCCCCTTACTTTCTCTATTTCATTATCTATCTATCTTACTATCTGAATCTCTTCATTTTAAAGGTTAGCTGCTCAAAGCTGTTGTTTGTAGTGGATATGCAGATACATACATACACATGTAAATGCATAGACAGAAAATGCCATGCATGACTGATCTTATACTATATGATGCTCTTTTATGTAAAGGCCATTATTTGACTGGCAGTGTTGTGTGAACTGATTTAAAAATAAGTTTAAATTTCTATAAAATGCTATCCAACTGCTGAAGAATACCATTTTGTCTTTTTAATACACAGCTAGCTTTTCAGCATTATAATGCATCTTTATAAACAATAAGCTATTTTTATTAACTGAATACACTTTGAAAGTAATTTTAGATCTTTGAAAATTTCTATTTTCTATATTTTGTATTTATACTGTTTCATAGTGATAGCTTTTCTGTAGAACACTTGTTTTAACTACTACAAGTTCTTCCTATTGTAAGTCATGTTGGAACTTGTGTTATGTTGTGAATCAAAATTGACCTGAGCAAGTAGAGTGCCTTGCATGGGTACAACACACTGGTTATCATTCAATTTGTTTACCTCCTATAGAAAGAAGATAATGGAACCAACTATTTTAAGGACAAGCAGTTTAGCAGTCTTTTGAGTCTTCATATTCAGTTGTTGGCTTATTGAGTCCACATCAAGTCTTGTACACTTAACTGTAAATAAGCATCATGGGACCAGTTATATGTTATATGCAGTGATAATCTATCTGTGCAATTGATACATCACTTGTCAGCTTGCAAGAAAGAGTTCAAATCTTTTGTTGTATTAAGCTTAGAATTGTTGACTTAAACACAACATATCCATAAAAAGTACTGCTCATGAATATCTCCTATTGACAAATAGCTTCCATTTGCACATTTTTTCATTTTACATTTTTGGAGGGAAAGACACATTGCTTATGACCTTTGCAGGCCTTCCTTGAGTGGAGGTCATTATGGTTAATATTTAATTTGATGCTTGAAGAGGAAACATGAACAGGGAGTGAGTTCCAGAGAGCTGAAGATCTAGACGAAAGGGTTAAGTAAAATGTTTATGGATAACAAAGGGTAGAGGTGATGTGAATATTTCAATGAGTTTAGGTGGAAGTTGTCAGCATTTTCTAATTTAGAAGAGCAGAAACTATTATAGCAGAAGACAGAGTGATTATCCAGTATGTCACTGAACTATTGTGATCAGAAATTGAGATGGTCCTCTTTTTAATTTTTTTTTTATTAAGGTCTGGAATGTTTGTGTGTGCAATAGGTATGCTATCTTAAATATGTGAGCAATACTCTGTAACTAGAGCCTTAAAGATGTTCAGTAAATGTTCTTAAATGAAATAGTTTTGGGCCACTAAAATATATATATATATATATATATATATAAAAAGCAAAGCAAAACCTAACCTTTAGGTTATTCTTCTTGAAATGTTATACCTATCTGTGGTCACCATCAGAGATAGTGTGACCTAGCTTTTGAAGCTACTTTGAAGGTTTAACTGTGTTATTAATGTCTAGAGCATAGTTTCCTAAAATGGGCAATATCGCCCACCAGTAGGCAATTTCAAGTTACAGGTGGGCGATGGTTGACTTTCTAGGAAATGATGGGCAATGTGAACATTTTGTGGGTGACAAAGAATTTTTAGAAATTTGCTCTGCATTTACTTATTTCTAGGCATGCCTAGAATAAGGATGCACTTTTATTGATCTGACTACTTGCATGAGACATCCCTTTACGCTTTTACTCTCTTTAACTTGTTTCAATCATTTGACTGCAACCATGCTTGAGCACCGCCTTTAGTTGAGCAAATCGCCCTGAGGACTTATTCTTTGTAAGCCTAGTACTTATTCTATCGGTCTCTTTTGCCGAACCGCTAAGTTACAGGGATGTAAACACACCAGTATCGGTTGTCAAGCGATGTTGTGGGGACAAACACACACACACATATGTATATGTGTATATATATATATATATACATATATACGACGGGCTTCTTTCAATTTCCATCTACCAAATCCACTCACAAGGCTTTGGTCTGCCCGAGGCTATAGTAGAAGACACTTGCCCAAGGTGCCACGCAGAAGGACTGAACCCGGAACTGTGTGGTTGGTAAGCAAGCTACTTACCTCACAGCTACTCCTGCACCTTTGTATTATAAAAGTGGACATGTTTATCAATATTTTTGACACACAGTCATTGAGATAGTTGTCATATTTTGCTAAAAATTCCAGCCAAATAGGCCTAGGCCTTGAATCATGCTCCACCAAATTTTCTTTGTGGTGGGACATAATCATATGAAATCCCACATATAGAATACAAATTCGCAAAAACTATCTGATAACTTGGACAAATAAAGAAGTTATAAGGGGGTTATATATCATGCATAATTCTACGGTTTCATATCAAAACACAAGTGCTATTTTCAGGATGTTGACAAAATGTGCAGTCATGCACAAAATTACAGATTTAAAATTATGTTTCTTGACTGGGTAAAAATGATCAAACTTTAAACTTATTAAAAACATTTTTCTGGGAAAAGTTGAATAACTCCAGCAATTTAGCTTGAAAAAGTATATTAATGTGCCAAATTAATAATTTTTTGATAAACTTTAATTTTTGAAATGCTCGCAGCCAAATGAACTAGATCCGTATTTGCTCCAGTAAAGACGTATTGTCTGACTCTGCTCTATCAACTTCTCTTTGGGAATACCATACTGCCTTTCTGATGCCATCTGTAGAAATCTATTTTCATATTTTCACTTTACTGATGCATCCAGTCAAGAAAATTTGTCGACAATACAATAGTGATTATTTACCATTTGGATTTATTCCCTCTCCTCAGAACTGTTAGTTACCAGTGTGCCTTTTTTGCCATCAAACATTGACCAATGAAGCAATGAAACCTTCACACTTGAAGTATCACTTTGATGCAAAGCATTCTGACAAGATGGACAAGCCATTGTCATATTTTTTGTAACTGAGCACCTCTTTCAAAAAGCAAACACAAACATTCAACACACTTCTTCAGGAAACTAGTAAGCAGGAGAATGACAGATTGATTGCATTGTACAACATCGCATTGCTTGTTGCTAAGTCTGGGAAGCCTCACACAATTGGAGAGACATTACTTCACCCAGTTAACACAAAATTACAGATTTAAAATTGTGTTTCTTGACTGGATGAAAATGATCAAACTTTAAACCTCTATAACTTATTAAAAACATTTTTCCAGGAAAAGTTGAATAACTCCAGCAATTTAGCTTGAAAAACTATATTAATGTGTCAACTGTTATGTACAAAAACTTGATAACATCATGAAGAAAATCCCACTTAGTAATAACACGATTTTCGACACATCGCAGAAATAGCCAACAATGTGAAACATCAGCTTATTAATATTCTCCAGCATTCTGAAATTTCTATACAAGTGGATGAGTCAACTGTTGTGGACAATCAATGTTTGATGATGGTATATGTTCAGTATTTCACTGAAGACCTTCAACCTTGTGAGGAAATGCTGTTCACAGACAAATTGCTGCTTGATTCAAATGGAGCAACTATTTTTCACACTCTCAAGTCTTTCCTTTTTGAACATAATATCCCACTCAGTAATATTCATGCCTGTGCATCTGATAGGGCCCCTTCAATGATAAGAAGATACAGAGGTTTTTCATCTTTCCTAAAGCGTGAAATTTTCCCACCAAATACTAACTGTTCATTGCTTAGCACACCAGCAATGGCAAATAATATGAATGGTAGATTGAATGATGCGCTACAGTTAGTTATCAAGACTGTGGACAAACTGAAGTCCAGTCCCTTGTCTGATCGAATTTTCCGTCAACTCTGTCTGAGAAATGATGAGGACTATACTAAACTCTTATACCATACTGAAGTGTTGTAGCTGTCAAAAGGAAACTGTATTTTATGCTTTGCTGAACTGTTTCATATAATCATATCTTTCTATGAAGATACTCCACTATTCACTTCATTGATGGTTGCAAGGTGCGATATCTTTTGTCGTTGTGATATATTCACAAAATTAAATGATTTGAATATGTTATTGCAAAGAAACAGAAAAACTCTCATTGATTGTAAATCATTTACCACTACCTTCATTTCCAAATTGGTGTTGTATAAGACTAACTTTTCAAAATGTCAATTCCATCAATTTCCACAACTTGACTCTTTGAAAGATGAATTGGTTGATGAGGATCTAACTAAATATCGCAACTATTTACAATCATTGCATGATGACATGATGGAGTGATTTCAAGATGTTATTGCACTGAATATTCGAAATTGGTATAGCAATCCATTTGAGGTCAGTGCAGTCAATTGTGACGTTCAGGAGGAATTGATAGAATTACAAAATGACAGTGATGTCACAATGTGATATCGCTGTAATGGCAAATGTTTGTGGTAGCATCTAAGTATATTGAATTCCTACTGCAATCTGTGAAAACATCTGAAATTACTTTAGCTTGCTTTCCTGCTTCATACCTGGTTGAATCTGGTTTTAGTCATGTTGGAATTTTACTCTCCCATAAAAGAATTGAACTGGATGTGACACAATGAAGAAACTTGTGGCTAAAGTTGACAAGTTTGAAACTGAATGTATCTGCACTAGCTGCATTACACCAGACACATGGTTCTCATTAAAAAGTTGTATTCATCTCCTTTATAATACAATTATTAATTATTTTTGCATCGGTAGTTCTGATCAATGGTTCATTTGGGGAAAATAAAAATCAGTGTAAAAGAAAGTGTAAGTTTACCGAAGTTAATCTGTTTGCATAATATAAACTTAATGTTAGAATTTTATTCACACTCACAGCAAAACTAAACCCACAATAAGGGATTTGTAAACAACTGCATATTTTGTCCAAACAGCACTAACCAGGCAATGAGTCTACAATATAGTGTGTGTGTCAAATGATACAAGGAGGGTTCTCCTTGGGGATTTAGTGTTAGGGGGATGGTTGTATCAGGGTTTTTTTTGTTTTTTTTACACAGGTGGGCGATGGAGCAATTTTTGGCCGATAAGTGGGCAATATTGCAATTTGATGCATAAAGTTTGGGAAACACCGGTCTAGAGAGTGCGTAGAACAACATTGTTTACTTGTTATGTAGAGTGATTATTTCTTTGTTCTGTTGATTGACCAATTTATTGTTGTATTGTTACACATTATAGGATGGTTTCAAGGTCTCTGTTTATGTAATCAGTACAAGTGTAACATGAGCTGTCTAGGTTGTGTGTGGACGATGCCTGGATGTGGGGAGAGAGAGATAAATCCTCTTAAGTAGGTAGCATATATATGCATTTTATTCAGTTTTAATAGTTTACATTGTACTAAATATGTACTAATTAGGCAAAGTATTATATAATCAACAGCAGAATAAGTCTTAAAGAAATGCATTGAATGGTGGTTTTTATATAATACTGTATATGTAAATAATGTTATATTATTACATAAGTAAAAATGTTTAAAATGTCCCAAAATTATAGTTTAGCTTCAGACTAAACAAATTGGAAATAAACAATGTAGCATAAAATTTATATCAGTTGTTGGAATGTTCCATATTTAAATAACTGTTTTCAATGCATCACTGTAATGTAATAAAAACTGTAGTTTTAACTACACAAAATAAAGTGTGTTAAGTTATGTATTGTTATATGCAGTAAAGAGATAATGTATATAGGTGCAGGCAAAGTCATTTGGCTAAGAAGTTTGTTTCACAACTGTGTGGTTCTGAGTTTGATCCCACTGTATGGTGTGCACAAGAGTGTGTGGGTGTGTGTGTTAAGTCTTGTTTGTCTTGCTGACTCACTCTGCATTACTTAGTCATTATTGTTCTGTTGTGATTTAAAAAGATATTTTCAAATAAGTGAAGCTTTGTTTTATATCCTTATTTTTAATTTTAGCATAATTTCATTCCATTTCAACTTACATTTCTAAAGCCACACTGTTTTAAAGTTAATTCATTCCTGTAAAAATGTGCTGTCTTTGCCTCCTTCATTAAGAAGGACTTTCTGTCCTGAAAACATGTAAAGCCTGTCATCTTATGCCATCTTGTTTGTTTTGTATCAGAAATGTCCTTTTGACCTGTGAACAGATGTATTTTTTCCTCCCCATTACTTTCCTCTGTCAAGATGTAGCCATGACTGTGGCTTGGTTGTTTGTAGTACACCTTCCTAACCCACCCCCATCACCTGTACGGAGTGGGGGGGGGAGAAATCTTCTGGAAGCCTCCTATACCGGAAACCTCTACAAAAAGCTTTTTTATCCCTCTCCCCTCCCTCTCATTGACATCAGCTCACTATCAGTGACAATACTACAATATAAAAAAGACATACCTAGCATGCTCACATCGGAAAGATGGACAAGTGTACTTGCCAGTGGTTTAATTATTGGTATTATTTTATCTTTTATGGTTCATATTACACCCTCTTCTGGTAGATGCAGCAAGTGTGAAGTGAACAAATGACAATAAATCAATTGCAGGATGAAACTTATATGAAACTTGTATGATATGTCTGCTTGCAAACATCCTTACAAACCTACTCTTCAAATGCAGAATCCTGTCCCATATACCCCTGTTCCCTCTTGTTACCCCTTCCTCACCCTTTCAGTTGGCTCACTCGGTCTATCCTCTGTCAAAACTCCCTCTCAACCTATCTTCCAAACACCACCACCTGCTGCAGGCCTTCTCCTTTATTCTCTCTTGTGCCTCATCCTCTGCAGGCCCTCCCACTCTCCCTCTTGTGCTTATCCAAACACTCTCCATGCCCTCATATATCTGCTATACCCCTTCCCAGCCATTCCAATTTCTCTTACTATCACTTTCTACAGCCATGTCTTCCCCATCTGTAAACATCTCTCCTCACATTCTTATGGAACAACACCCTATATCCCCTCCGTATCACTTATACCTCTCTGTTCTCTGTATTCTCTGTTCCAATACATCTCCAATCCCACCTGCCTCTTCCTTTCTCTCACTCAGACTGTCTCTCCATCTCTCTCTCTCTCTCTTCTACTGGGGTGGCCAAGTATCTCCTCAATAGTTCTCTCCTGGCACTCAACCACTTCCCACAGTTTCACTCCCTCTCTCAGTTAGGAGGTCTCTGTCTTGCAAGCTACTTGGTGACTCCACTGGTACTGGTGCTGCATAAAAAGCATCTGTGCTAGTACCACATAAAAAGCGCTTGAGCTGGTGTCGCATAAAAAGCACCTAGTACACTCTGTAAAGTGGTTGGTGTTAGGAAGAAGATCCAGTCACTAAAATCATGTCCAAAACAGACAGTTGGAGCTTGGTGCTCTCTGGTTTCCCAGCTCCTATCAAACCATCCAAACCAACCCAGCATGGAAAACAGATGTTAAATGAGGTGTGTGTGTATGTATGTATGTGCGTGTGTGTGTGTGTGTATATATATATATATAAATTTTATTTCGTAAAGAGATAAAAAACCAAGGCTGTGTAGATTTTAGAACATTTATAGATAGGTCTTACAGCTGTTTCCAGGATATTTATTATATCCCTTCATTGGAGACAGTGTGAGAGGATGGTTAAGAAATAGTTAATTTAGATAAAATATAAAATAGAGAGTGAGGTGGAGGAAATAAAAGAACCCTAACCCTATTTTCTTTTATTTCCTCCACCTCACTCTCTATTTTATATCTTATCTAAATTAACTATTTCTTTACCATTCTCTCACACCGTCTCTGATGAAGGGATATAATAATAAATATCCTGGAAACAGCTGTAAGACCTATCTATAAATGTTCCAAAATCTACACAGCCTTGGTTTTTCATCTCATTACGAAATAAAATTTTTATATACACTCACTGACATATGACCAACGTTGAATTACTTATTCGCATAATCACCGTACCTGGAACTTAACTGTGGTCCATCTATAGCACTTATTCAGCATTACCTGATGCCTTTGGGTCTCAATGGCACCATTACTTCTCATAACCTATATATATATATATATATACTAGCTGACGTACCTGGTAATTCCTGGGAAAGCAAGGTTTATCCTTTGGTTCTGTTCTCATAATTGTTTCACTAATCCAATAACAATAATACAAAGTATGTAGCCCTTAAAACAGTTTTTGTGCATTTACAGAGAATACCAAACTGTCTTACATAGGATCTTGTTTTTAAGTTACCCAATAGTATTAGTTATTAGTTACCCAATAGTAAGAATTCAAATACAGTAACCCTGAAAAGGGCTTTAATGCGTTCCTAGAGAATATAGAACTTAGGAGGAAATACTAAGGTATGTATACTAAAATCGTGAAGCATGTTACATAATAACAGGTTTATCAGGTATGAGATAATAATAATTCAAAGTAAATAACTCTGAAAAGAGCTTTTGTGCATTCCCAGAGAATATTACCCTCAGCAGTGCTAGTGTTGTTATATTCGTGAATAAGTCACTAACCAAAATAAGTGGATCTATTAGGGTTGTACTGGATAAATTGCGAAAATAACAGTTCAAATACTAAAAATAAGTATACTCAATTTGATTTATACCAAATAATTTAGGAAAATGAATGGGTTATTTCCATTGGCTATATATAAGGATCCCTTCAGGGGCCCTATTATCAATTTTTTTCAAATATCTGAGTATGCTATGAGGTTTCCAGACATGAGTTCTACTCATATGTCGAGTTTCATCAAAATCGATAAAATGATGTAGGAGGAGTTTGCTAACAACTCTACAAACACACCCACAGACAGAATTTCCCACATATGTAGTATATATATATATATATAGTTCTGTCTAAAGAGTTTAAGCATATTTCATTATCTGACATTATGTTTAACATTGGAAAGGACACCCAGCACTAAAATATCGATTCCAAATACTGATCCCGTTATTCTGAATTTCACTTACTGATTTTCCCAAACTTTGTCAAAAAGAAAAACTAACCCCAGTGTGAAAATCAATGTACAAATGTATCAAATCATTTATTAGCAGATGTTTCACAGTTGATGTGATTTTCTCAATTAGACTGTAGTGTTATTCACTGCATCAGGTCAGGTTTATTGTGTGGATCACTGATCAAATATTCTCAGTTGAAATTCTTGATGTGGAAAATCTAACATTTTCCTTCAAAGAAGAAAATCTGACCATGCTAAACTTTGGTGCAATCAATAATGAACAATTACTTGACTACTGTAGGGTGATGATGTTGCTATGACTCAGCTATCTCCAGTTGGGCAAACCTACAAACACAGTGTTCCAACTCTGATCATCCAGCATTATTCAGACACAGTATTTCTGGGACTACATTATCCAATAGGGCCTTCATGTTTTTTTTTCCTTTTATGACAGAGATCTGGTTGCTATTTTTAACAGGTTGAGTAAGTGCATAGAAACTTTTGTTTCTTTTTGGTGTGTCTTTCGCATTGTCACCATCATCTTACATTCAGTTTTTTCCTTTCTCTATACTGGTATGAGTTGGATGGCTCACAAAATATTTCAGCATAGTTTGTCATCCAATGTACATACAGCAGAAATAACCTGCCAGCTTTGTTCCCACCCATCCATGGATTTCATAGGTTGGATACCTTTCCCATCTACTAAATACAATATGGACTTTGTGCATTTTACCAATCCTCCAAATCTAGAAAACTGGACTAAAGCATACCATACTTTATATCAGTTTTTATTTAGAGTTTGCTCCTAGAAGGGAGTTTATCATGGTTTGTTCCAGATAAAATCAGCCACTTCACAGCATAGACAACTTCATGGATAATCAGATGGTGATTTTCATGAATCACAGCATGCATTTTTAACTACCATCAGTTGTTATGGAAGGTCATTCAAATATGGGATTACATTCAGTGGATGTTTTTCCAGATTTGAAATGTTGATGCTAGACCTTCCCTCCTGTGATTTCCAGACCCTAAATTCTCAAGAGATTTGGTTAAAATAGCAGTTAGAAACTGCTGTATTATTTAGATATTTATTTTTCATTGCAAGACTGTCTTACAGAGAGAGAGAGAGACTTTAACATCATTTTAAGATAGTAATTTCTTTAGAAACTAGTACAACTGAAATAGAAAATCCTTTTTCGAAAAGAACCAACCAACAGAAAATAACCTTCTTTAAGGAAAAGTAGATGAACTATAGATGAAATAGTATCCAAATTAGTTATTGATGGATTTTCTGTAAATGCAATGGTTAAAAGTTCTGCTAGCTGAGAAGTTACAGATTAAGGTTGGATTTTACCAAAAAATGATTCTCATTGCAGATGATTGGAGGAAAAATTTGATTATTGAAATAATTAAAAGAAAGAGAAATTCTGAAAAATTCAGTGTTTCTTTAGATGAATATACATCTTTGCATAATTGTTGGTATTTGAATGTCGATGCACATTTATCTGGTAAATTTGGGAATTTAGAAATGATCAGAATTTATGGGAGTTTAGCTGCTGAAAAATTATTGGACTTTGAGAAACAAAACTTTCTGAATTCAATATTGATTGGGAAAAAGTATATGTCCAGTCATAACGGATAGAGCAAGTATAACTGCAAGTATTATGTTGTGCACATGGTTTTCATTTGGCTGTTTCTGATGTTATTTACAAGAAAACCAAGTCAGATTCTGATGAAGTTAGTTTAACTAACTCTTACAATAATGATGAGTTTGAAGGTAGATTCAAGGATGGTGATCTAAATGTAGATTCTGCACTTATATATATGGTCAATAATTTATGTTGATTTACAGGAAACTTAAATTTGGGACATAGCTTCTATTGCAGAAAAGAAAATTAAAAGCATTGGATATCTTATGAAAATGAAAATTCTCAATTAATTTTGTAGATTTAAAAAACAAACAAAAAAAAACCAACAAATATTTAAAGAAGAGCATGATCATCAATTATAATTTATACAAAGACAAAATGGAATAACCTTTTTGCAATGTTAGAAATATTCTTGTTCTTTAAAAATTGAAGTAACATCAGAATGAATTAAAATAGGATTTGAAAAATTAGGTTGCAGTGATGTGACCTTGGTCTTTGCAGGTGTATTTTGTTTTTTATTCTAGAAAAATTGAATTGACAAATTACACCACAGCCCCTCTCATTGAGACAATTTCCATTTAAAATAAAAAAAAAAAAAACCTCAGAAAAAATACAAAGTGGCAAAGGAATCAATAAAGTATTTATGTAATTTCTTTTAATTTTGGATACACTTAACCTGTTTCTACTTTTTGCAAAATATCAGAGAGAAACTGTTTGAAAATTGTTCATTACTTTGTCAGAAAAATTCTCTTCTTATTCTCAATATTAAGTCATGAGATTTGAAGCACCGATTCCATCAAAAGAAACATCTCTACTACACAGATTGAATGTTGCTATTAACAAGGTTTTTGAAAATAATCCAAACAACTGAAAATGTTTGAAATTTCTGCACAAACTGTTTTATCCTCCAACTTCCATAGAAACAGGTTTTTCTGCATAAAAACTGAAATCAAGTTAAGAGTAATGACACTATCAATAATATATGCTTTTTGAAACAATACTATCTATCTGATTTGAATATTCTTTGCATATTCCAAGAAATTTTTATCTTAACTTTCTTTTTTGTAATTTATTAGATTTTCTGTACAATTATACATTTCTTTGATAAGATAATTTTAATGCTTATGATTCTTGCCTTCTAGTCATACTCTAAGTCAAGCACTTGAGTTTAAAATAAAAGAGTTAAAAATGAAAATCAATAGGTCTATTTCCAGAAAATTCTTGAAAGCCCAGGATTTTTGTTTTCTCCTTTTGATTTCTCTGAAGTAATAAGTTTTAGATTTAAAAAATTGGGAAGCTATAGTTGGAACTACTTGTGACATTGCATTAGTTCAAGTAATCTTTTCTCTAAGCCTATTGCAACATTCTCTAATAGTCTCTCCTCCAATTCTAAACAGAATTTCACACACTTTGTTCTTCTAAATCTTATTGTTCAATATGTAGCAAATCACCAGGTGCACCATATATATGTTCACTGTAGCACATGTGAATCAATGACTAATTAACATAGCATAATTTGGCTATTGTTAGTCAGAAGTTGAAGGTCACATGTACTTAGCTCTGCAGTTGTGAACATGCAGTACTGGCTGGCTGGTGCCCTATTTTAAAAGTTAGGTCTCTTTTTGATTGAACATCATTAAATGTTGTCCATTATTAATTCTGCTCCATATAAACAAAAATATTTTTAACTCTTTTATTACTATATTTCTGTTGAAATACACTGTCTTTCTTTCTGTTAATTTTGAAAATAATGATGAATTTAGTGAAATAACTTTGTCAATTATTAAGCTGGTATTTAACATGGAATTTTAATGGAAGGTTTTAATTAACATTACTTTAAAACAAGAAATTTGTGTCATAGAAGCAAGGGCAGTCTCAGTGGGGTTGATATCAAAAGGGTGGAAGTGTTCCTGTTTCAGATGAAAAAAATTGTTCTTAATTTTAATGCTACTTGTGAAAATAAAATACATTTTTATTTCTTTCTTATTTTTAGGTGGTAGAAGAAATGATGGATTGAAAGCAGCCGATATTGTTCCAATTCTCAGAGAAAGAGTTGCATATCTTTCAGGTAAGCAATTTATTTCCTAATATCTTAGCATCAGAATTGTTTCTTTTTAAGAAAGCAAAAACTTCTTATATAAATAGTAGTAAATTATTAGTTCATAAAACATCACACCTAGTAAAAAAAACATAATCATTAGTAATGATTGGAACCTGTGTTTAATGTTTGCTTTTCAGAACTTGGTTAAGTGATTCCAATATACATGGCAGTGGAAGTACAGTAGTTCGTATATGCATATATGTTTATGTGTGCATATGCCTGGTGCCTTGTTGTGCTCAAGAAGACCCATACTCAACAGCAGAAGTGTTAAGACTGGTCCCTCTGGTGGTGTAAAGCTCTCATGGCAGAGCCATGTAAAAGCATCCATGTGATGCTATGTAAAAGTGCTTGTACAGTACCGCATAACCCCCCCCCCCCCATTTGGTGCCACATAAAAGCCCGTGTGAGGCCACTAAAAAACAGCCATGCAGTGCCATGTAAAAGCACCCAGCACTCTCTGTAAACTGGTTGGCGTTAGGAAGGGTATCCAGTTGTAGATACCATGCCAAATCAGGCTGGAGTCTGGTGCAGCTTGCCAGCTCTGGTCAAACCCTTCAACCCATGCCAGCATAGACAACAGATGTTAAAGGATGATTAAGTACAAGATTGCATATACACGCACACAGACACACACACACACACACACACACACACACACACATTATCTTATAATTACTGATCTAAGACAAATTGTGTGTGTATGTGTGTGTGTGTGTAATTTTTAGAGGTTCTATTTGCATTGTGAAACCAAGACAACTGCATTGTTGTAGCTTTTATAGTAATTTAAATTGTGCATATATACTATTATATTCACCTTTGTTTTACTTTGTTGTATTACAATTGAATGTGTTAGTGTGTGGTGTGATCGTATAATATAGTATTAGTGTATTGAATAAAATAAAAGTATTAGTGTTTTAGAATGGTTTATGTTTGTGCATCTGTCATTTCTTATGAATTGATAAGTTGTTAGTATGTGTACATGTTCCTAAGGTCACCTTCCTTATTTTAAGGTTGTGGATTTGTGGTTAAGGCTCAGTATAATTGATTTCTTATATAAGCATGAGTTTGCAAAGCTCTAGCAGTAATGGGGTTGTGTTATATTCATGACTTCATCCTGAGACAAACTGGCTTCAACCAGGAACAGTGTCCTACTGGAAATTTTCTGTTGTTATTCATATTTTCTTCATCTTCCTTGAAAATTCATGAGATCAGACTGAGATGTGATTCATATTGTGCTCACACACTTATCTTTAGAAGGTTCAGAGCACTATTGATACTATCTTGTATCTGGGAATTGGACCCACGATCTCACAATTGTGAATGCAACACCCAACCACTAAGCCATGCGCCTTTACAATGTGTGTGTGTGTGTGTAAGGCACCCCTAAAAAAGAAGGAGTGGTCAGAAATAGAATGCATTTTATCATAGGTCTGCATAATCAAGGTTGACAGGGGACTAGATAATAGTTTCAACTCTTTGATTCACATTATTAGAATTCTATTTCTTTTCTGCTGCTTGCTGACTGGACACACGTTTAATAAAATTCTTTGGAGTTGGATATTATATTTGATAAGTCAAATGCCCTTATAAATTATAACACTTGGAATGGTGTTATAACATGGTTTCTTTTTAAATATCAATTTATAGTTAACCAAACAATGTGGATTTAACAAACTAAATTATTTTTGTTATTTGTTATTCATTCTCAAATGCTTCTTGCTTGCTTCATGCTGTTGCTTAATGGGGCTGGGGCCATCCCAGATTAGTGGTCTCAGAGGTATCATTGTGTGTGGAGCCGAGCAGGTCCACCAGTGTTCCTCATCGCTGGCAGTTTTGTACCAGCCCCTCTGCATCCTTCAAGATCTAGAGATCTTCCTTAGTCACATCCAGCCATCTGGTGCAGAGCCTGCAGTTGCTGTGTTGAATGAGAGCAAGGCCTTGGTAGGATGATCAGTGGGAGGCAGAGGACATGTCTGTACCAGCACCTGAGGTGGGAGGCTGCGGGTTGATGTGAGTGCACATGCAGTTCTTTGTTGGTAACACGATGGTACCATCTTATGTTCTTGATGGTTCTGAGGGCTTTTTCTGTTGAAACTGTTGACCCTCTTTGTCAGGGTCTTCACAAAGGACCACACTTTTGCTCCATAGAGGAGATTGGCGGGGATCAAAACATTGTAGATGTGGAGCTTTGTCTTCCGGGAGATAGAGCAGTGATACCAAAGGGGCTTCCATAGGAAGTACATGACCCTGGTGGCAAGATCACATATTTGAACTGTTTTGTTTCTCACTAACTTTGGCTATAATGTACCTCACTTGCTTTCCTAATAACTGGTTGGGAAATATGTATTTTTTCCTGTTTCTGGTTTCAAATTAAAATTACCAGTTTAACAGATTTGTCTAATTGTGCCATATCCTCTTTTTGATGTTTTATTAATGTAGTGTTAGGTTCTTGTTACAAAGGAAGTTAAGTTTTATTTTGCAGAGAAGTGTGTACACACAAACACACACACACATGCGAATGAATGTTCACATATTAATTAGCTGATTATTGTATAAATGTATGCCTGAGTGTGTATATATATATATATATATATATATATATATATATGTATATGCATGCAGGTGTGGCTGTACACAAGCATGGCTGACTGTGTTATTAAGAAGCTTCCATCCCAGCCATATGGTTTCAGGTCCAGTCTCACTACATATCTTGGGCAAATCTCTTCTTCTATAGTCCCAGGCCAACCAAAACCTTGTGTGTGAATGTGGTGAAACAGAAACTGAATGAGGTCCATTGAATAAATAAATGCACACAGACACACACACACATTATATATATATATATATATATATATCATCATCATCATCATTTAACATCCATCTTCCATGCACGCATGGGTAGGTAGGACAGTTGACAGGAGCTGATCAAGTAGAAAATCTACCCAAGGCTACTGTGTCTGTTTTGGCAGGGTTTTTTTATGGCTGGATGCCCTTCCTAACACCAACCACTCTGTGGAGTGGACTCGATGCTTTTTACGTGGCACCAGCACAGCCGAGGTTAGTTTTGGTAAGATTTTTACAGCTGGACGCCAACTACTTTACAGTGTAGACTGGATACTTTTTACATGACATCAGTACTGGCAAGATCACCAAGTAACTTGCAAGACAAGGAATTTTGAGAGGAGTGGAGGCATTGGAGAAGGGGATCTTGTGTGAGATGATAAAAAGTTAGTGTGACAGAGAAATAGAGATGTAGAAACTGGTGTTTTGCTACAAAGGAGGTACATGGTTACCTGGTGAGAGAGAGAGAAGAGGAGAGGGAGTGAGAAAGAGAAGAAGAGAGAGAGAGGTACAAGAATGCGGGCAAAAACAAGTGTGCTGGTGTAAAGGGAGATATTTGGTTACCTAATCAGAGGAAAAACAAAAGAAAGAGAGAGAGAGGGGGGTCAAGAATGAGAGCAGAAACAAGTGGGCTGCTGTAGAGGAGATACGTGCTTACCCAGCCAGAGGGAAGAGAAAGGGAAAGAGAGTCGGAAACAGCAAAAATGTAAGAGAGAGCAGGAGAGAGGTGGTGGTGAAATGCTGGGGTGTATTCACAAGTAACAAGGATCAGATCATATATGTGATGGTAGGGTAAGAAAGAGAGCGTTAAATGGTAGCAATTGCCAGGGCATGCCCTCAAGGTAGGGAAGTCATAATATACATGGTCAGGTATTGTCAAGAAGGTACAAGTAGGGAATGGAGACTGCAGCAACTGGTGAAAACCTGAGTGTAAAGATGGGGTGGGGGAAAGCAGTGTTTATAGTGAGTGGAGCAGTGAGGACAGGGAAGGGGACTGGGAGATGATCATAATGTATAAAGAAGAAATGTGAAGGAGAAAAAGATGCTGTTTAGATGAGATTTTCAGTTTCTTGGGGTAGAGTGTGTGAAAGTTTGTTACTCAACTTCACTGACATGGGCTGGTCTTCTCTAGAACCTCATATCGCCAAACATCTCAGTCCATTGTAATTTGCTCCATGAGTCCTAATATCTTGAGATCGGTCCTCACCACTTCATCTCATGTCTTCCTGGGCCTCCCTCTTCCACAAGTGATGCAAATAGGAAAATAAAGCTCAAAGCATTAGTATATATATGTTTTTTAAATTAATAATTGGCAGGCATTACAGAGTGATGCAAGGGCTAGAAGTTTTGTGTATTGGCACTTATGAAACTGGTTTTGAATCAGTAGCTCATAAATTTATACCCACACACACATATGCATACATATGCACATGCACACGCATTTGTGTGTGTGCCCGCACATGTTACTGCCCTCTTGCCATGGCATGTGTGATAGTTGTAAGCAAGTGTCACCCTCATGCAAGCTGTGTGCTTCATTTTCAATCTTCCATGAAAATGTCTGGTCATGGGGAGATATTACCTCACTTGGAAACAGGTAATGGTTAGTGACAGAAAAGGCATCCAATCATAGGAAATCTGCCATAACAAAATTCTGTTCAACTCATATGAGCATGGAAAAGTGGACATTAGAACAATGATGATGATGATGGTGGTGGATGTATATCATCATCATCATCATCGTTTAACATCTGCTTTCCATGCTGGCATGGGTTGGTCAGTTTGACTGAGGACTGGCAAGCCAGGAAGCTGCACCAGGCTCCGATCTGATCTGGCAAGGTTTCTACAGCTGGATGCTCTTCCTAACGCCAACCATTCTGAGAGTGTAGTAGGTGCTTTTTACGTGCCACTGGCATGGGCCAGTCAGGTGGTACTGGCAATGACCACGCTTGAATGGTGCTTTTTACGTGCCACTGGCACTGGCATCGACCACGTTTGTATGTTGCTTTTTACATGTCACCGACATGGGTGTCAGTCCAGTGGGACTGGCAACTACCATACTTGAATGATACTTTTTACATGTCACCAGCATGTAAAATGGGCTGGTTATGCGACATCACATAGGCCACACTTATGTATGTATGTGTGTATCTGTCTTCTTGTCTTAACATTTGTGATTGTTGTAAATTAGGGGGGGGGGACCTCTGCCCACGGGTGCAATTGCATCCGCAAGCCCATTTTATTTTGCCCATATGCTGATATACTTGTATGTACAAAATATAGTAAATTTTTCAATTATAGAATTTATACAATATCCCTATGCCTATTTGAGACATAGGTCACATTTCCACTATGACTTAAAACAGTGAGACTTGAACAGAAGCTTGTCTGGTAATTGCCATTTGAATGGAAATATTGTTTACACTATAAAACACATATTACTAGGTTTGTACCACCCACTTGAGACCCAACTACACTCTAGCTGAAAAATATAGAAACCTCATAAGTAATATAAATGTCTTAAATTCAGTGGCAGCGTTAATGAAGATGTTACACATTAATGTTTTAAACTTATCTTTATTAATGTGCTGTGTGGTAAGTAGCTTGCTTACGAACCACGTGGTTCCGGGGTCAGTCCCACTGCGTGGCACCTTGGGCAAGTGTCTTCTACTATAGCCTCGGGCCGACCAAAGCCTTGTGAGTGGATTTGGTAGACGGAAACTGAAAGAAGCCTGTCGTATATATGTGTATATATATGTGTGTGTTTGTGTGTCTGTGTTTGTCCTCCCAACATCGCTTGACAACCGATGCTGGTGTGTTTAGGTCCCCATAACTTAGCGGTTCAGCAAAAGAGATTGATAGAATAAGTACTAGGCTTACAAAGAATAAGTCCTGGAGTCGATTTGCTAGACTAAAGGCAGTGCTCCAGCATGGCCACAGTCAAATGACTGAAACAAGTAAAAGAGAGAGTAAGAGTATATCAAATTATACATAGATATATACAAGATCTACATAGAACTTGTGATCCACCCATGGACCCTTTTTTTTGTAAATTTTTGCCTGCCACACTAAAACATTTCCCCACCCCTGTAATAAATGAATGTCATTCATTTTCAGTATTCTGTGAAAACATGTCTGGCCGTGGGGAAATATTACCTTGCTTGGAGACAGGTGAAGGTTGGTGACAGAAAGGGTACCTGACTGTAGAATATCTGTCCTAGCAAACTTCATTCAAACATGGAAAATTGAGTGTTAAAGTGATGATGATGACAATGATTTTATATATATATACAAGATCTACATAGATATAAGAGTTAGAACTTGTGATCAATTTCCTTCTACCAAATCCACTCACAAGGCCATTTCCCTATCATCAGAGAAAGAAAGTCACTCTGGATAATGTGGTTCTTGGTATACTGCACTCAATAACTGGCAGAAAGAGGGGATGGTCGTGACTGGAAGGCTTTCATCACAGATAAGTTTGATCAGAGTTGACTTAAGGCTAAAAAATAAAACAACAGTTAAAACAGCAATGAACCAATGAGAGAACCACTGATAAAATGATACAAATAATATCCAGCTCATCTAACCATAGCTGCAGTTTCTTTTATCGTATCTCTGCTTAATCAAATCTAGTCTGGTACCAAATGAATGACTACAGTAGGAGCTTTTATTTTTTAAAAAACAAGTTTAATCTCAAACCTAAAATAAATTTTGTAATATATGCCTATATTGTTCATAGATATTTATCAGTATTGTTTTCCATGTGTTTGCTGCTTTTAAAAAAAGCATTCACTATTCATATTGCTATTTTCTTGTAATCCACTGAGAAGCCATGTCAAACTTGTCCATTGATTTTTAGACTAGGGGATTATTATCTTGCTTGGAAATGAGTTGGGGTTGGCATCAGGAAGGGCATCCACCCATAGAAAACTCTGCCCCTACATTGTTTTGGTTGATCTGTGCAAAAGTAGACAACAAAATGATAAGTAGTAGTAGATGTACTAATTAAGAATTTTATATCACTATCACAGAAAGTGAATATTGAATACCAAGACTAAATAATATATTAAAGATGGATAAATTCAATGTTAAGTAGCTATTCCAGGTTATATGTTACAATGAATTTCTTGCAAACAAGCAATTTTCATACACTCATTGATTCACTCACTCTTGCAGTAGTGTATTCATACAGTCTCTCACATTTCACTTACTCACATGGCAGTGTGAAAATACAGTTCATACAAAAGGAAAGACTGAAGAAATATGAAATGGGATGATATAAGATAGATTGGTAATATTTATTTTAATAGAACATATACGTAGTTGGAGCTTATCAAGACTGTCACGTGTGATTACTCTTTGTTTTGTTGAGGAAGTAATTCGTATAACTCACTGCTTTACTAATTATAACAGAATGTTTAATAGTTAATAATTCTACTTGAATTTGGGATAAACCAAATTTAGTAGCATTTGGTAATTAGCATCAGGAAGTGTAGACTTGCCTAGCTATGTTATCGTCACAGGCTACTGAGACATGTGACAGTTATGTCTTCTATATTTGGGTGTTTCTTGAGTTGTGAGGAAGAAGTGGATGTACTATTGGCTAGCACAGAACTATTGACCTAGAAGCAAATAGACACCCAATTTCATTTCATGGTTGAGTGATTTTGCATATTAAGTGAATCAGCCTGCTGTAATAATCTTTAGAAGCAGATTATTTGAGAAAGTAATGTTGTAGTATGAGATGTTTTTTAATGTTTATTCATAAAATGATGTAAGCAGAAGTCAATGTTCACCTATTCCTGATCAGCTGAATATGATGATGAAGATTCAAATATTTCACTGTTGTATATGTATGTAGCCTTTTGCGAGATTAGATGATTGTAATTTACTTTTAAATTACTACTGCATAAGTAATTTTAGTTAAGTTTCAAACACTAAGTAGAACCTTGCATGTATGTGATCATCATCATCATCATCATTTTAAGTCTGCTTTCTATACCGCTATGAGTTAGATGGTTTGATAGGATTTGATGGGTTGGAGGACAATGCCTTACTTCCTATCTTTCAGTTTTAGTATAATTTCTATGGGTGAATGTTCTTCCTTATGCTAATCATTTTATAGAGTATTTTTTTCATGCACCAAGACTAATGAGGTCATTTTGTAACTTACAAGGCTGAAAAGAGAATTTGAGAAAGAGAGTGATGACTTTTGATGAAGTGTGGAAAGAAGTTAAAGTGCATGTGTGTGTACACATGTACACACATTTTATAAGCTGTGAAGTTTATTATAAGTGACTCAAGGGCTTAGAGTTTCTTGTAATGGCACTGATCAGACTAGAGTAGAAATTACATATAATCTGTAAATATAATGAAAATACAGAATTATTTTAGAAATATTTTTTTAGAAAAATTCTTTTCAAAGATGCATATTAATAGAAAAATTGTCTAAATTAGCTCACTTGAATGCAAAAGAAAATTATGCTAGAGAAACATGCACAAAAAATTAGTCATAAATAGCATTATACATACGTACATGTATATATATATATATATATATATATATATATATATATATATATATATATATATATAATGCACTCACCCATTCACATACCCACATATTTATAAATAAATTTATACACCCATAGCTTCATTCATAAATAGATATAGGTACATGTCATAGGAAGAATAGCAATCAGGAGAGGAGTAAAAAAAAAGCAAGTGACATGTGTATCAATATTATAGTATCTACATTATAAAGTTGATAAAATATTTAACAAGAAATAGAGTGGCATACACACACTTACAAGTTAAGATATAGACATACAATGTATATATGCACTCACTTACTTACAGACACACATGGCTCAGGCATGGCATCTTGGCTAAGTGCCTTCTTGTATAGCCCCAGGCTATACAAAAATATGAATGAATTTGTTAGATGGAAACTAAAGAAAGCCTGTCAATTATATGATGATGATGATCATCATTTAATGTGTTTCCTATGCTGACATGGGTTGGACAGTTTGACAGGAGCTGAAGGGCTGTTCAGGGCCCATGTCTTATTTTGGCATGGTTACTATGGCTGGATGCCCTTCCTAATGCCAACCACTTTACAGAGTACTTTTACACAGCATCAGTATGGCTGCCTTTTACGTGGCACCAGCACTTATGAGCCTACAAGATTAGGGATGCTTGGTTGGAGAGGGTTGCAAGGGACAAGCCTGTATGCAAGAGCAACCACACTTTTTCTCAGCTTGATATGCCTTTTCAGGTGCAGCAAACTGCCAGGAGTCTTGGTCCTCTGTGAGTCCCAACATTTGTAGACTCTTTCTCATCACTTCAGAAAATTACTATTTTTAAATCTTACTGTGTGAGATATTCAGCAACAGTACCTTGTAGTAAAGACTGTTTGCCAACATAACATTGCAGTCCAAATTTAGAACAAATGTTGCTGTAATTTAGCACCCCCACTCAGCTCAAAACAATATCTGTGTATCGCGATTTCCAGGTTATTTGCCTTCATCAGCACAGAATAATTGTTTGGCTAGAGGTTGCACTGCCAAATTCCTGTTTGAAATATATAGTTTTTAAAGTGACAACAAGTCACTGATCTATAAATTAGAAAATTACTATCTTTAAATCTCACAAGGTGAGATATTCAGCAACAGTACTTTGTAGTAAAGATTGTTTGCCAACATAACATGGCAGTCCTGGTTTAGGATGAATGTTGGTGTAATTTAGCCCCAGGAGATATTGTTTTGAGCTGAGTGAGGGTGCTGGATTCCCTTGTTCAAAAATATAAGGACACAGATCGTGTCGTATAGCCAGCTGGAGACGATGTCTCCTGGGGCTAAATTACAGCAACATTCGTCCTAAACCAGGACTGCCATGTTATGTTGGCAAACAATCCTTTCTCATCACTTCGTCCCACATGTTCACTCCACAATTAGAGATCGGCACCTCTTGATGCAACTGTCCTCATTCATATGCATTACATGGCCATATCAGTGCAGTCTTTTCTCTTGCACATTACGTCTGATGGTACATATACCAAGTTTTTCTCTCAAATCAGTTATACTGTGTGTGTGTGTGTGTGTGTGTGTGTGTGTGTGTGTGTGTGTGTGTGTGTGTGTGTATATATATATATATATATATATATTTAACTTCCCTTTTTCCATTCTGGTATGGAACTAATGAGGTGGAGGGCTGTGCTGAGCTCCAGTGTCTGCTTTGCTCTTCTTAATGTCAACCGCTTCACATACCTTATTGGGTGCTCTTTTTGTGGAACCAATATGATGAGGTCACCAGCTACCTGCAAAACAAGATCCTTTAAATGGGTGGGTTACAGTATTGAGCAATATGAAAGTGTGAAAGAAGGACAGGAGCAAGTGCCTTGCTGAAGAGGTGGGTATATGGTTTCCCCATTTAGAGAGAAAGAGAGAGATGTAAGGTTAAGGTACAAGGTGAATATGAGAGACAGAAAGAGGAAAGTATAAAAATAGTGGGTTGGTTGGTTGGTTGGTTGGTTGGTTGGTTGGTAAGTGCACTAGAGTGGAATTAGTGTGACAGATGATTAAAGGTGGACATTGAGTTGGATGCAGTGAATATGTAATGTATATATGTGTGTGCATGACTGACTTTGTATTTCCCTTATTTACATCTCTGCTTGCTTGCTGATTGTAAACAGCGGCTTTGCTAATAGAGTTATTTGTTTCTAGCTCTTCATGTAAGCATGCTTGGACTGTTTGCTGTTTGATAGATAGCGAGATTCTTACTCTACTTGGATATAAGTGGGCGTTGGCAATAGGAACAGCCTCTAGCTACAAAAAAACACTCTACTCCAATGTTCTCTTGTTGGGCCCATGCTTGCACAGAGAAGTAGATGTTAAAATGATAAGGATACATAACGCATACCAACACATGTGTCTGTCTGTCCATTCATTCTTGACCACTTCCTTCCATTCAATTCAACATGTGAAATCGTTAATCCAGACATTCTTTTTTCTTTCTCTCTGTTTTCTTTCCTCATTCCTTTCTGTTGAAAAGCATAGAATCAAAATGTCAAAATCTTTTCCACTTTCCCTGGGTGTCAAATGAATATACCATGTTTATTGTTCCGTCACCTGTCTCTGTCTTCAGTTTTTTGTTTTTTGTACACCTGAGCCGTGTGTGTGTGTGTGTGTGTCTGTGTGTGTACGTGCAATCACACAAGTGCAAAACAAGATGAAGAAAATAGTACTCAAATACTAAAGTTAGAATTTAATATAGTTTTATTGAAACTTAAAAACCTCACCAACTATTACCTTGAATTTTATACAGCTGATCTTGAACCAGACTGAAACATAGAAACAATATAATAGTTTAAATACTACATTGCAAATCGGTTGACAAATAAGCCAATATACATTTAAAGCTGATTGGAGAGGAGGATGTCGCAGTTTCAGAATCAATGGAATCTGTTGGATTGATTGTTGTAAATATATATAAACATAATAAATGTGTTAATTGAAGTTGAATAAAATGAAGCCTTACGTCTTGATAAAGGAATATAGTCATTATGAGC
The DNA here is from genome assembly GCF_006345805.1 of Octopus sinensis. Classification (NCBI taxonomy): domain Eukaryota; kingdom Metazoa; phylum Mollusca; class Cephalopoda; order Octopoda; family Octopodidae; genus Octopus; species Octopus sinensis. Next base: position 120,228,352 of record NC_042998.1, read on the forward strand.
TTAGCTTCTGCCAAGACAAAAAAAATAAGCAAAATCCAATTTAGAGTTTGGAGAGCATAGATAAATTAAAGCAACAATAAATGAAAAGCAAGAATAAAACAAATAAGTAAGTGAATTTGTTATAGGGGAAAATACAAAGAATATAGAGGGGGAAACAGATGATTTTGTTGGAGTGGGGGGGAAGCGGTTTGAATGAGGCTGTGCTCTACAGTAATTTGTAGACATCAATTCTTGAAAAAATTGTGCAAGACAGCTCTTATCTTGGCACAAGCCACCCCCACCATTTGGAAATGTCTGCTTGATGGTGTGCAAGAGATAAAGTGGTCACTAACCTTAGTTAGGTCACTAGCACTAATGTTAAAGAGTGTGCTGGAGTAATACTTATTTATCCAGAGAGAGTCATTGACAAAAGCTTGGCAGATAGGATGATGTCTGTTTTTTCCTCAGAGATGAATGTAATGACTTTGGCAAAATCTAATGCTTTGAGAAGTAGAGGGCTGGTAATGGAAGTGTAGTAGCTCTTAATACCAAACTGGAAGAACTTGTTTCTGTACTTACTGGTATGTTTTCTAACTATCCAATGACTTATGATATGTTATTCCAAAATGGTAAAAGTGGTTCTGTCTTGAGTTTTAGAAGAATCCTGCCTAGTAAGTCTTAACTAATTTTACTTATGTGATTTTTGTTGGTTAATAAATCTAATTGAAAGTTTGCAGTTGAAACTATTCTTGTGGTTCTTAAAAGTGAAGGAAAAAAAAAAAGCTCAGGGAATGATTTGAAGACTCATTTCTGACATGTGTACTGATCTGGAAGTGATAACATTTTTTTTACTTTATTGATAGATGTTCTTTGTTTTTGTAGACCTTAGTGATAGTGGTTGCTATAAACTTACAGTAAGAATGTTTGTCAGTTTTGTTAAGGTTTTTAGTCTTATCCAAGATAATGAAGTTTGATTCTTTTTTAAGCTGAAAGTTTCTGGAAAGAAATGCTAGAGTTCTTGAACTTCATTTTTTTTAACAACTTGAAGGAGGTTCTCCTCAAATGGGATCAGTAGTTTGTTCACAAGCCAGTTATGACTCTAATCCAATATGTTTGCTCAAGTTGGATTTCTCCATCAGTTTAATCTCATAGTGTATTTTCCACCTGAATCTTTTGATTAAAATCTATCATTTTCTGCATCAAGTATTTCTGGTATACTTTCTTAGGATTAGAAATATTCTTGGTAGAATAATTATGGTGTATAAGTGGTTGGTTAGTATATATGCCAAAAGGGAGCAGTGTGTAGATAAGCATTGGAGTTACCTGTTCGTCAGAACATGCTTTGGCTAAGTCTGAGTATCAGTATGTCTGACAAAATACCCTTTGTTTTAGTTTGAAAATATGGCAGGAACTAATTAATATTTTGATATAGTTCCTTGTATAGAGATAGGTAGAAAATAGACTAATGAGCAGAAGGATAGCGTGACCAATAGGATTAAGATGGTAGGTAGGATGACAGGGGAAGGTATGTGATGGTGATGGTAGTATTATTGATAAGGAAAAAAACATGTGGTGTGTTGATGATAGTGATGATGATGGTGGTGGTAATATTAATGATCGTAGTGGTAGTGGTGGTGTTGGCTGGTTGTTAGGTGTATAGATGGTGATGAAGTGACGTTTTTATGGTTATGAGTTGTTAATGGCAGGGTTGACAAATGCTGTACTCATGAGGATAATTGGGTTTTCTCAAACCACAAAGTCTTGGAGCAATGGTATCTCATAGGTTATCAGGAAAACAAAAAACAAGAACAAAATACAAATAAAAATAACTACACCCAGCATGCCAACATATATACACACAAACACCAAGCACTCTGAGGAGGTAGTACACATAATCATGCAAATACATAATGCATACAAACAAAAGTACATATACACAGATGTACATATGCACAAAAGTACATATACACATACTTACAAACATATATACATATACACCTTTCATACATATGCACATACATATTTACCCTACATATATATAAGTACAAATACATACAAAGATATAATTGTATGTATGCACAAGTCTTCTATCAATCTAAATATTTAGCTATCCTTGAATTAGAAACCCACACTTAGACCACAAACACTCAGGAAAAGAAACATTATATAGTTCACATTTCCATACAATATTAATGTAGCTATTCTTCTCAGTAGAAACTTCCTCTTTTATTTAGAAAATACTTTTCTTCACAATGTATGTACTGTAAAATATTTAACATAACATCATGTATCTGTAACTTCAGTCAGAATCTAACCTCTTCTAATCACCACAACCACAGTCTCAAGTGAGCATACTATCACCAAATCTTGCAATTTCACTGACACCAACAGTCTGTTCAGTGATAACTTTTTAGCTAAGAACATTAACAAGTGTATAGTCAATATCAACACTTTGTCAAAAGCCTACATTGGCATGACCTATAATTCTTTTAAATTTGGATACAATTCTCACTTTTACTCTTTTCTACACCTCAGTAGGTCACATCAAACTTCTTTAGCTGACTTCATCTAAGATCTGAAAAACTCATTCATATCATGCAATCTATGTACTGTGTAGTATGAACTCTTTTAACAGAAACTGCAAACCATGCAACTTGTGCATGAATGAAAGTTTGAAATCGTTATTCTTCAGATAACTCATTAAGCAGAATTACTAAAAAGCTTCCTTCTTGATTTCATAAAACCTAAAGGATTCATTATCCCTTCATTCTTTATGATGACACTATCTTTCTAGCTATTTCTCTATATTCTGTTGATAACTTTACCTATCATCTTTCTTCTAACTCATCTGCAGACTTTAATATTTATTTGTCTCTGCTCATTCTTTATTTTATGCTGTTGGCTTTTGCTTTCTTCAACGTGTGTTATTCTGATGTGTGTGTGCGCATGTATGTTACTTTGTGCTCTAATCCATCTCCATAAAAGTGTATCAGTCTGTGTGTAGGTGAGGTTGTGCAGATGCATATTTGTCTATACATATGGGTGTCCCTGTTCTAATAGGTATATGTAGGTACATATGTTTTGTTTTGGTTGTACCTTAGTATCTTCTCATGCACACATGTGTGCATGACAGGGAGAGAGAGAGAGAGAAGATACTTAGGTACAACCAAAACAAAAAATATGTACCTACATATACCTATTAAAACAGGGACACCCATATGTATAGACAGGGACACCATATGTATATATATATATATATATATATATATATATTTATATATACACACACAACACACTCATATATGTAGTGTATGTGTATATGTACACATACACACGTGCTAGTCAGCAGAGTACTCACCATTACCAAGGCTGAAAAGTAGCTATTAATTGTTTTTAATGAACGTTTATTAGAACACTATTAGATTTCTCTTGAAAAGTTATTTTTCATGTAAGAAATGAAATTATCCAATATGGTTATAGCAGTCTGATGTCTAATGTACTGTGCTAGATGGAGGTAGACATTCACTATCAATAGTATATTTCATAATTTGTGTACATTACAAATACTGATTCAAAGAAATTAAAGAAGAACACAGGATTAAATGTGAAAACAGTTAATTAAACTTTTATTCGTGATTTTCTTGAAATAATTAAATAATGAATCTTAAAGTTTTTAAAATACTTTAGAAAAGGAATAGAAACAAAAGTGTCAGAAAGTAAACTACTGATGGAAATTAAATCATTCTTATAATACATGGAAAAGATGTATTAGTGACACAAGGACAGTATTAATATGGAGAGGTAATATTTATCCCTACTTAAACATGGATGTTCTGTTAGAACAAACTATACTGTATTAGATATCATGAGATAAATTCTCATAAAGGCTTTTGGTTATATCTCCAGTGTGAAAACCACCAGATCATGTGATTTTGACCTTTCTTGGTCTTGTTAATGATGGACACTCAATTACTACAGGTAGTAGTGATTCATCTCCCTGCTAGCAATATATTGAATAACAGTGCTAGAACAGGCACTGGTACCATGATTAACTTGAGCTTGTTAAAAAAATATATATTTTGTGCCAAAAGCCAGTATGAGAGTTTCTCTGACGGTATCTACTGCAGTATAGTTTGTCACTAATATATATATTTTTAACAAGCTTACTGGCTAATTGTGACACCAGCACCTCTTCTGGCACTGTTATTCTATATATTGCTGGTGAGGAGATGAGTTACTGCTACTTCTAGCTGTCAAGTGTCCATCATTGATAAGACCAAGAAAGGTTGAAATCATATGTTCTTGTGATTTCATGCCACCTCCAGTTTCAGCACTGGAGGTGGCAGGGATGTATCTCCTTGCTTGTGATATAAACAAAAGTACATTCTGCACCAAAATCTAATACGAGAGCTTCTCTCAGGATATCTACTGCAGTGTAGTTTGTTCTAATAGAACATTCATGTTTAAGTGGGGATAAAAGTACTCCACATGTGAAAAATGGTGTACCCAGAAGAAATAAATTATATTAAAGGTTGCTATGAGCCATACTTTATATGTTAGATCTTTACCTCTCTGAACATTTTCATATAAGACCTTCAGGGTATACAATGCTTTTTTATTTTATTTTATTTTTTTGCTTTACCAATGGCAGCTTAAAGAGATTACGAGGAGTCTCCAACTCTATACATGAAATTGGCCATAACATAAAAGTTACATAAAATTGGCCATTAGCAAAGCATTATTCCTCAAGAAATTACCTAGTAACTGTCAGTGTTTGTTCATGAGAGTGATTGAGAGGGTAAAACTTAGATGTCCTAGAAACTCAAATCTTCTAAATCAAAAGAGCACATCTGTTCATATGAGTGGAAGTCTGGTTATAATTACATCCTTTCTTTTGGTGCACCCAGTGAGTTTGGTTGACATGTTGCATAAGCTTCTTAATCATTTGTCTTGTGCCATTGCATAACTACACTGAATTAAATCACACAGTAGCATTATTAGCTATGTCTGTATAGCAAGAAATATGAATGCTCTTGTGAATTTTAAAATTCTGTAGGGTAGTAAAATATTTCTTCTTGATTCAAAACATGTCTATTGATTTGCAGGTAAACAGGCATAAATAATGATGATGATGATGATAATGTATAGCTATTTCTTAGAAGTTCTTGTAACAGCTGCCAGTTCATGGTGTTACGCAAAATCATTTTTCTTTTGCTCAGTCACTTGTGTGTGACTTAATGATGTTGCAGCTTGAGACAAAACTTTCAACATCAATTTATCTATTATAAAAGTACTCCACTTAGAGGAGTTGGATCCATTGTACCATTAGTGTCAGCAGAAAATCTTCCCTCTTCAACTTGGAAGAAATTTATAGCCAAATGACCAAACAACTGATTTCCAAAAAGATTGATTTGTGTTTACAGGCAGCTTGAAGATTTTTAAATTTTGGTCCAATGCAAAGAGGATATAAAGCTAGCACATGTGCACATCATACACTCACACACACATGTACACATGCTTGAGCATTGTGTATGTGTATGCATATGTATGTGTATGTATATGTATATGCATATGCTTGTACACATGTATGTATATATACGTCTGTACATGTGGATAAAAGGAAAAGTGAATGTTATGTTGTTTTGTCTAAAGAATATGGAAAAATCTGTTAAATGCATTAAACTGTCTCAAAGTCTTGTCGAAAGCTATTTTACACATCAATATCGAATAAAGGTGGATTCAGTTGATTTATTAAAATTCCACTTTTTAAAATTGATTACTTTGCATAAAAACTTCATTATTTACCTTGATACATCACACATGACACAATTATATGTATTTATAATGCAATAATACATACTTATAGCCACAGATATATCATTGTGTATATATATATATATATATATATATATATATATATATATATATATATATATAGACATGTATAATAGTATTGTAATAAATTAAAGAAACTGGGTCATTTATGACATATATACATAGGTTTTGGGCTGTGTGCATGTGTACATTCATGCACCCTCCCCCATTCATACACATATGTGTTATGAATGGTATTAATACTTTTAAGATTTATGTTTAAGCCTAGTTCAGAAACCAAGTTTGAAAATGATTAAAATACCTTGTATGAAAGATGATATAGGAACTTATTCAAAAATATTGAAAAGTGTAATGTATAGCCTGATTTAGAAACTGAACTATGAACAAAACCAGAAACATGTTTAAAACTTGGATATAAACATTAGTTTAAAACTATAACACACGCACACAAATTTATAAGTTACTCTGAAATAATATGTTCAGAATCAGTCTTTAAAGATTTGGGGTGTAATGTAGGCATGTTCTAAATAGTTTATGCCTTTTTAAAACAACACTTAACAAATTCTTATTGAGTAGTTAATCCTTAGTAAGGAACTCAAGGTTTCCATGATACACAAATTACGAGAACTTCTTTTCCCATTCATACTCTAGTCCAACTTCACTACACACTTATTCAATTTAGAATATTGAATTCTTTTAGCTCCTAAACGTAATCTGATAATAGTAAAATCACATTGCTTCTGACCTTATTATGAATTGAGTGAGTTTGCATATACACATATTTAAATATATTAGTGCTTAATCCTAAACAGGCCATTGTAGAGTTGAAGTTTTAACAGTACACTAACTCCTTTGTCTGACAATTATTCTTCATTGTGCAAATATTCAGATGAATGTAAATGTAATTATTGCCTGATTATTATCTTTATTTATACTGTGTCTCAGTCATACTAGAACTATGTCATACTGGAGCTATATTCTGAGTAATTTGGTGCTTTTGAATATGATGGTTTTACTGTATTCCTATTAATGATTTTGTGATATCTCTGTTGGGCTTATGAGAAAAATTTATAGGTATAGGCTTTTTATGCTGAAATATTGAACCATGTTATTTGCATCATCATCATCATTTAGCGTCCATTGTCCATGCTGGCATGGGTTGGACAGTTTGACCAAGGCTGGCAAGTTGGAAGGCTGCACTAGACTCCAGGCTGATTTGGCATGGTTTCTATGGCTGGATGCCTTTCCTAACGCCATCCACTCCAAGAGTGCAATGGGTGCTTTTATGTGCCATCAATATGGGTACCATTTGTGTGACACCAGTATCTGCCATGATTGCGATTTAACTTGGCTTGATGTGTCTTCTCAAGCACAACATAATGCCAAAGGTCTCAGTCATTGCCTCCATCAGGCCCAACACTTGAAAGGAGCTCAGTCACTTTGCCTCCATAAGGCCCAACACTTGAAAGGTGCTTTTTATGTGCCCCCAGCATCAGTCACAACTGTGATTTCACTTGGCTTGGCAGGTCTTCTCAAGTACAACATATCGCCAAAAGTCTTGGTTACTAGTCATTGCCTTTGTGAGGTCCAAAGTTGAAAGATTATGCTTCACTACCTCATCCCACATCTTCCTGGGTCTACCTCTACCATAGGTTCCCTCCACAGTTAGAGATTGGCACTTCTTTACACAGCTGTCCTCTTTCATCTACATCACATGACCATACCAATGCAGTCATCTCTCTTTCCTCTTATGCCCAACTTTTCTCTTAAGATACTTACACTCTGTTGAACATGCACACAGACATCACACATCCAGCAAAGCAAACTGGCTTCATTTCTTTCTATGTAACATAGCTGTTCACCCACAGGTATCATACAATCTGCCTTTCACTCTGAGAGGTAAGAGCTCTCTTATTCCCCAACATATTGGCTTATCTTTTATATACTGCTTGAATGAAAGCTTGTTCTTTGTGGGGATCATTCCTTCATCTAGCGATAAATCACAGCCACACACATAGTGTTGTTTGAATTTATCAAGCAAGTGAGTGAATATAGGATGAGTCTTGTACAATTTATCATTCCTATCAATGTTCTGATCATCCTTGTTCACACAGTACAATAAAGATCAAATAGCATGAAATCTGTTGTGGCTCATGATCTTTGGAAAACCTGAGGTCAGTGTTAGTAAAGTACTGGTCATAGCAATCCTTGTGCACCAGCATTTCCATTAGTCACCTGGAGACCAAAAATGGCTTTTAGTGCTTCCAATGAAAGTTTTTGCTCATGCAAAATTTTTGCTGAGAAATTATTTGGCTTCACCCGAAATACACATTCTGCTTGATTCTTAGTTTCCTCGAGTAAAATATCCCATAAATCGTCATTCCAGAATAAACTAAAATAATCAATTTGAGTGCTGTCTACATTTATAGAGTCAGGCATGTTCCTGGGCCCTGGTGGATTATCTGGTGTAAATTGGTGCTCTGCAAAGCCTATAGTGTCTCTCTACCATCCTGGAGGAGTATTGGCTGTTACTCTGGGTGGAACATTGGGCCTACAACCTCACCAGCTTCCATATGGAGCACACCTGCCATTCCTGCCACAAACATGCCCACTATTCTGATGACCGATAGGCACTGCACCATGCACATTTGCTGGTGGCTGTACATTTTGTACAGCAGCATAATTGTTGGGATTATCACTATCACTTTCTGGATCTAAATTGTCAGATCCACTCTCAAAATCAGCATCATTACTTTAATCATCATTGTCAGTGTCCTCTTCTTCAGACAACAACACTTGGTTCAAGACATCACTCACAGACAAGTTTGTCCAACTCATTTTCACAAAAAACTAGCAGGAGCAGCTTCAATCATTGGGAAGTACTTCCTGTGATAGTGCACGTGCAAGGTGACGATCAGATGCAATGTCACTAGTTGGCTGAGGAGTTGTTAAGCAATATGTTTGTAAACAGTACAATGTAGCAGCCAGTAAAGCTGCCGCTGGGGTATTTGTATCTGCAGCTGGCTGTTGGAATAGTGGCTGCTGGGGTTCTGAGGGATACTTTCAAAAAGTAGAAAGATACAAGCCAGTTAAATCTATAACCTCAGCAGCACCAGTGTGTATAAGGGTAGATGGCTATGAAAATCGATCTGTGTGTGTGTGTGCATCTCTCTTTGTCTCTCTCTCTCTCTCTCTCTCTCTCTCTCTATATATATATATATATATAATATATATATATATATATATATTATATATATAGAGAGAGAGAGAGAGAGAGAGAGAAATAATATGTGTATGTATAATTGAACAAATTGAACTCACTACTTCTTTTAAATCTGGTACTTATTTTATTGGTGTTATTTGGTACTAGGATGTAAACTAACACCTGTTTCAAGTGGTGAGGTGGAGGCAGATAGAAAGATGCAGGTGCATGCACACTTATACATTCACATGTATGACAGGCTTCCACACAGAAGCTCTGTCAATGCCTGTTGTTTCTATGTGTTTCTATCAATTGCCCACAAGGATTTGCTTAGTAGAAAATACTTTTCCAAGATGGCATGCTGTGGCAGTCATTGAACCTGAAACTACATCATTGTGAAGCAAACATCTCAGCTACACAGCCATACCTGCACCTTTAAGTTGTCTGTAGAATTTTAATTAATCTGTGAAATCTGCCCTAAAATTATATCTACAAGTCGTTTTGAAATAACCTTAGTATCAAGTTCAATGCATCTAACAGATTTTTTCAGAATTTTTTATATAAAAATAAAAATGATATTCATTTGATAATCAGTTCCAACTTCTGAAGCAGATTTATATCTGTAAGGATTCTTGAATAAATCTACATTTCAGATTGCACTTTATTTGATAATAGAGATATTACTGATATGTTGAGTACTTTGATAAGTTGTTGGCAATGTTTTGATTGGGTGTGCAAATGTGTATGTATGAGTGTATGTGTTGTGTATATGCATGTTTATGTTTATAACTGTGTGTGTGTATATATATATATATTTATATATGAGTATGTGTGCATGTGTGTCTCTCTCTCTCTCTCCCTATATATATATATATATATATATAATATATATATATGTATATATATATATAAATAGGTATGTGTGTATATGTATATGTGTATATATATATATATATATATGTGTGTGTGTGTGTATATGTATATGTGTATATATATATATATATGTGTGTGTGTGTATATGTATGTATATATATATATATATATATATATATATATATATATATATATACACACATGATCTTCATCATAACATTCACATATCTATCCTCAGCATCATTGTTTTGTACTCACTTCGACAAGACTAAAGGGGCCTCTTGGCTTTTTACTGAACAGAAATGCACTGGGTGCAATTTATTGTAGTACCGGCACTAGAGAAGATAAGGTTTATAGTGTAATGGACAGCAAGAGGTGGATAAATGGTGAGAGTGAATGATAGATGTTGATACCAAATGGCCAAGGGGAGGACATGAGCAGCATATATGGCCTACATGCATATCTAATGAGGTCTCTTATTCATATGCTGCAGGATGGGGGGAAAGAGCACTATGGTGATAAGGATGAGAGAGGAAGTAGGTGAGGTGTTGGTGAGTAGGTTAGATGGTGCTAGTGCATGCTTGGTTACACTGAAGTAATGGATGGTGAACAGATCTCTATTGCCATTCTTAGTCACAGGAGAAAGTGATTGAGAAATGTGTGCTAGTGGTATGGGTGATAGATAGGTGGTTGTCAGGTGCATGGGTCATAGATAGATGAATGATAAGAAGGATGTGTGATAAGGAGTGGGTGTGTGCAATAGAAGGGTGATTAACTGGCATGTTAGATGAGACTATCAAAGATGCAGGCTTGATAGTATACACACACACACACACACACACAAATATAAGTATATATGCATGGATATGTATGCATATATATGTATATGTAAATGTGTATGTATATATTTGCATAAACAGAGATGTAGGCTTGGTTGCATGATTGAGTCCCTTTGTTTTGGGTTGAGTCCCACTGCATAGCACCTTGGGCAAGTGCCGTCAACTTTAGGCTGATCAAAGCCTTGTAATGAATTTGTTAGACTGAAACTGAAAAGAAGCTCATTGTGTTTGTTTGTGTGTGTGCATGTAGGATGGGGAATCTTCTTGTAATGACATTATCATCATTGGTTTAATGTCCATGTTTTTTCTATGCCCAGATGCCCCGTTTCCAGGTAAAGTAATATTTACCTTTGATCAGACATCATATGATGTCCTGGCAAAGAAATAGTAAAGCACGTGTACCCACACATTTGGTTGGGAAGTAAACTTCTTACATTGTGATACAAACCATGTTGCTTCTTTAAGATCTTCTGTGAAAACCTGTCCAGATTCAAGGGATATCATTATCTTGCTTGGAAACAAGTGAGGGTTGTCAACAAGGTGAAAGGAGGGCATCTGACTGTAGAAAATTTGCTTCAGTGAATTTCATCTGATCTATTCAGGCATCGGAAAGCAGATGCTAAAAAGATGATGAAGGTGATTATATAAACAAAAATATTCAATAGAAATAGCTTAGAGTGGCTAATGGCATTGATATGGATTATTAAAAAAAAACATCTTAAGGTATACCAAACACCATACAAGATAAATTCTTGATTTATTGAAATTCTCTTCCTTTAGAGAGAAGAAGCAATTGGAACTACCTCCAAATGAAAAGAGGAGTTAGTCTCAAGAATCAAGAATCCACCTCAACTGGTATGCCATTTAGGATAGGATAGCTCTGACCATCTGGAAGCAACAGCTGTCAACACATTTCTACCTCAATAGGCATCATCAGCACAGCAGTCGTCCCACCCTAATTTCAACAGAAAACATACTTAGACATACAAAGAGTAGAGGTATATTTCTCACCAAGGTTTATTGCATAATTAAAAAGAACCAAGAAAAACAGCACTAGATGAATAACAGTATACAAAATTCTATACGAGATAAATGTGTGTGTGTGTGTGTGTGCGTGTGTGTATATATATATACATGAATGCATGTGACTTAATGGCTAGAGTATTCGGCTTGCAGTCATACGGTTGCGAGTTCGATTCCTGACAGTGCGTTGTGTCCTTGAGCAAGACACTTTATTTCATGGTGCTCTAGTCCACTCAGGTGGCATAAAAGAGTAGTACCTGTATTTCAAGGGGCCAGCCTTGTCGCACTCTGTGTCATGCCAAATCTCCCTGAGAAATATGTAATGGTGCACCTGTATCTGTGGAGTGCTCAGCCACTTGCACGTTAATCTAATGAGAAAGCTGTTCTGCTGATCATATCAGCTGGAACCCTTGTTGTCATAACCAACAGAGTGCTCCTTTATATATATATATATATATATAATATATATATATATATATATATATATACACACACACGTGTGTGTGTTTGTGTACATATGTATGTATCTCTCTCTCTCCCTACATACACATCCATTTATACTCGCATGATTTCTGTGTGTGTGTGTGTGTGTGTGTATATATGCATGTATGTAAGTATGCACATACATTGAATAGTTGATTAAAAGGTCTAGTGGTCTAGTGAAGTGTACTACATATCAATGTATGCTTGTATATATTATATATAGCAACTTGCAAAAGCAAACCAGACTACAGCTGTTAGTTATAAATCAAGGTGGTAAACAAATGGAGATAAGCTTCTATGTTGAAACAGATGTTTGTAAATAAATATTGCGACTGTAGACATACAGTTGAGGAATAAGTAGGGAATATTCCAATATAGGCATGTTTTGTATATTGATGGGAGTATTTTTCTGGATGAATTATTACAGAGTTCCTGTCAAGTCATATAGCTGTTGGTTGCTATTTCTTATCTCATCAGTGTACAACACTAATTAGAACTAAGGCATTATTAGCTGTACCTTAGCTACATATCACTGTTGTTGGTTTTGATTCAAAGTACATATACAGTGTTTGTATTTACATGTACGAACACATACAACAGTGTATAGAAACACTGCTATTATTTCAACTCTCAGATCAATTTTGATTAAGCAGATGTATGATCAAAGGTGTTCTAATTGTGATGATTCCATTTTTTGCCTAGATATTTAGGACTACTATTCAATGTTTTCTTCTTTCTTAAATTGATAGGGATGTAAGATGAGAAAGACTTGGCTACTGTGAAGTGGATATTTCGATGATTGTGGTAGCGGTGGTGGTGTTATGGCTGTGCTGCTTTCTAGTTAATCATACCACCTAATAAAGTTTAGTGGCATAAACCTCAATGGTCAAATACTGTAAGTTGTAAAATAAAAGATAAGGATCACTATAGTTCCTTTGAGGTGACAAAGAGTAAACACATGTCAGTGTGCTAACACATGTTGTTTGTTTAGTAATTAGTTGGTTAACCTTTTTTGTTTGTGGTTTACAATGAATGTGTGTGTGCCTATAATAGAAAGGGTTATTATTAAGGCAGTGAGCTGGTAGAATTGTTAGCATGTCGGCAAAATGCTTAGCAGCATTTCATCCATCTTTATGTTTTGAGTTCAAATTCCGCCAAGGTCAACTTTGCTTTTCATCCTTTCGGTGTTGATAAATTAAGTACCAGTAAAACACTGGGGTAGATGCAATCGACCAGTCCCCTCCCACAAAATTTCAGGCCTTGTACCTTTAGTAGAAAGGATGATGATGATGATGATGATGATGATTATTATTATTATTATGACGACAGCGGCGGCAACGACGACTTGGGCTCATACTTATTCCTGGTAGAAATTTATGTGGGTAGCAGGTTACTACCTGTAGCCTTTGGGTATCCACAAGCTTTCAATTGCTTAAGACCTTACTGATAGTCTTTCCTGTCAAACTTCCTGCAGAAGCTCTGCAGGACATTCTATTCCAATCTCCTACAACTATTTGTCTATATCTTTGCTTGCAGTTCCCAATGCTCCAATTATTATAGGCACAACTTATACGCTTTTCATATTCCAAATACTTGCTAATTCAAATTTTAAGGGATTGTATTTTCTTTTGTTTTTCATCTTCCCTCTACATGTTCCTGGAACTGTCTTGTCTATTATTTTCTACGTCTTGTCCATTTGAATAAGAAAGTCCCACAGAATCTTACAATTCTCTGACTCCATCAGTCTTTCAACTGATGTTCACACCATGTGTTTCTGGCTTCAAATCCCTATTTCTGGCAAAGCTTCTATTGTAAAAACTTTTACAACCTGGTCATGCTTCCATTTCTTATATTCTTTCTGTGCCAACTTGGGACATTCTGCAACAATGTGTACCACTGTCTCATTCTAAATTCCACAGACTCTACATTTTTCTGACATATTCTCCCTATATACATTTTTCCTCAAGTTGTTTGTTTTTATTGCTTGATCCTGGGGTGCTACAATTTCTTTTTTTTAATTGCCCTTTTTTTAACCAAGCCCAGTATTTTGTTCCATATACATCTTCAGTGGCTCTCCAAAACTGACCATGTAGAAGTTTCTCTTCAATCTGTCTAATGTGCTCTCTTTGAATTTCATTCTTGTCCTTTTCTCCTATTCCACACTTGATCACCTGTCCTTTATTCACTGTCTTTAGTAGTTTCTCTGAGCTGTTCTGTAAATATTTTAGTAGACTTTTTCTTTCCATCTCTATACACTCTTCCATGGCAATTAAGCCTCTTCCACCCTAGTCTCTCTTCAGGTACATCTGGTTGATATCAGCTTTTGGATGCTCGACTCTGTGCGTTGTCAATAGTTTTTTTAATTTTTCTGTCAAGTTTCTGTATATTGTTTTTGGTCAAGTCTACAATTCCAACTCCATATCTGATAAGGAGTACTGCTGATTATTTGTCTTTAAATTTTAACTCCTTGTAAAGATAAATTTTAGTATTGCATTGGAAAAAAATCAGGTGGTTCAGGTTTTAGAACTTAACAAATCAGTCAATATTGTTCCTACCACTATCATCATCAAGCTACTAACCATTGTTATCATTGCCATTTTTTACCTTAACATTTAATTCTCATAAAATAGTGTTAATAATGCCAAGAGATTTTTTATTTTTGATTGGTGAACTTTTTATTATGTTAAATTTAAATAAATTGTTTAAATCTATTAAATCTCCCATGTGATAAAATATTTTCAAACTGAACATTTCGTTATTGAATATTAGATAATGCTAATTTAATTATAGGATTTTTCAAAGAAAGATTTGAGACATTAAGTTTCTAATGTTAATTGATCAAGATAGGAAGTTGATTAATTTATTCATTATCTATAAAATTTATTATTGCTACTCTGAATTCTTTCTTGGTTTTTGATATTTACTTATTCTTTACTTAGTTTGGTTTTCTTAGAATTATGAGTTCATATTCATTTTGGGCAGTTGATTTTCTCCATCAGAACTGCTAAGTAACAATTGTTGCCTCTTATAGATTTGAATTCATAGAGCTAAGAAAAGCAGACCATGTGAAAAGTAAGTAAATATTATTTCAGTGATGACCATCCATCCTGTCCTACCATTTTAAGATTATCTAAGACTGATACATCGAATTTTTATTTTAATACTGAAGTGTAATTTGAAGATTTGTGAATTTTAGCTGGTCGAATGACCATGTAAGAGGTTTCCATTGTATGCAGTAACTTGAATATTGGAGCAATTTTACATGCCTAGTTGCCCACCTAATTATTAATTTGGGGGTGGGGGACATAGGTTGTAAGGATATGTGTGTGTGTTGGGTTTGGTAGTAAGGAATCATACTTGTAGTAAGCTGGTTTTTCCTTTCAAGGAAAGTTTCTCCAATTTAATTATTCATCTTAATGAATCATTATATTAAAATAAACCCCACCTTCTGAAGTAACCAACTTCATCGTCCTGTTACCATCAGTGCGTCTTATATCTCAGAACCTGAGAAGAACACTCTCTCTAGTCTTTCCTTGGAAATGCAACTCCTCTGGAATTATCTCTACACACATTTTATCTCTGGACATAGGCCAGCAGATGTTCAAACTGAACATGAACCACATCACTCTCTCAGTCTGATAGAACTTGCAAAGGTCTTCCTCTCAATATCTAATAAAACAAAACCAACTTTATTCTCTTCTGAGAATCTTTATTTGAAGTTTTCAGTGGTGAGTTAGTGGTGGTGGGAACTTTTGAAAAGGCAATATATAGATAGGTGGAAATACTTTGAAGCAATGAGTAAAGATAGATCCAATGGGAGGGTAAGAAAGAGTACATGGCCTCAATTTTAGTGACTATAGATTCACTAGAGAAGTACATGACCTAGAATCTATTGAATATAGATCCAGCAGGAATACATGACTCAGATTCTAGGGAATATAGATCCAGTAGGGAGAATATGACCTAGATTCTAATGAGTATAGATCCAGCAGGGAGTACATGGTTCAGATTCTAGTGAATGTAGGTCTAGCAGAGGATACATGACCTAAATCTTAAGTGAATAAAGATGTGACGGAGTACTTGACCTAAATTCTTGCAAAGATAGATTTAACATAAGGAAGCTCAGTTGTAGTGGACATAGATTCTAACATGCAGGACTACTAGCTATGAGATGGATGTGGCTTAAATTCTAGTTGGGATCACTGCTAGCAAAGAATATATTCTAGATTCAACATATTATTAGCTACTAACTTTATATATTTTGAATATCAAGCCATCTGTTTTTTTTTTTGGTTTTTAGAAGTTCTACCCCATTCATATTCATTAATGCCAATGCGCACACATATAGAGATAAATATGTGTGTGTGTGTGTGTGTGTGTGTTAGCATATATTTGTATATACATGCAAATATGTGTATGTAGAGTGGGTGGTTTGGTGTACCTAAACAGATTTTTATTAATTATGTTTTATTAAGATTATTAATTTTTATTTATCAATTTGTTTAGAATGTAGTAGTAGTAATAGTAGTAGCAGCAGCAGCAGCAGTAGTCTAGTTATTATTTAGCTTCAGGAGAGCTCTGATCAAGTAACCACTGATCAAAGGCATGCTAGCCTTGACCACATGTTTTTTTGTTCTGTTTCTCTTGAACAATAATGGTTTCAGGGAATGTGGTTGCTGTTCTAGCTGGTTAAATGACTATACAGGATTTCTCTTATCTGTAGTTATACTACTGTGGTTGATCAGCAGAGTTATTAGAGCATTGGACAGAATGTATTGCTGTAGTTGTTCCAGTTCTTACACTCTGAATTCAAGTCCTGCCATGGTTAACTTTACCATTCATCTTTTTTAAGAGTTGAATAAATTGACTAGCAACTCAGTGCTAGTAGGGTTTCTTCCCCGCTCTCTTTCCATTTGTCACAGCCTGAATGTTATACTGGGTCAAAGGTAGAAGGTGTCTGTGTGCATCTGCCTGCATACTACTGTATGAACGCCTAAAACCATTCTTGAAAAACATGCTGATACTGAGACCTCTTCAGTTGCAATTAATAGTAGCAGTAGTAGATAGTTAGATTGATTTTATAGTTAATTCAGTAAAATGCTTTTTTTCATTTAGAAAGAAATTAATTTTGTAGCTGAAATATAACAACACATTGTTTAAGTCGATATTGAAATAATACATAAAAATAATATAATAAAATAGTAAATATGGTGATAATACACAGTAACATATGTTGCTCTGGTAGTAAATACAGTGTTATACACATCCCTCCATTGCCATGCACTTGCAAGTGGGCATAACTTAGTAGCATATACCATGCTTTCGCTGATTGCTTTAGATGTCTATGTAGTCCTGAATAACTTTGAGCCAGCAGAACATCAAAGATGTGATAGGTAGAGAGAAAGCTGCATCAACACTTATCTAGGATTAGTTTTCAGCTAACTAGATGGAGCAATGGAGAATGAACTATCTTGTTCAAGGATAAATACACCACCCAGCTCAGGAATTAGACCATTGTCCTTAAGATTATGAGCCCAACACATTACTCCCCTCTCAATACCCAATAGGTCTCTCAATTAGCAATAATGTACTGCAGTAAATATTGTGACAATGCAGAAAATATTACAAGAGTTAAATATTGGTTAATATATAATATAACTTAGTGATAATTGATAATATAATGACATGAATATAGTTATAATGCAAAAATTAACAATGGGAACACATTTATTAGATTAGTGATAATATATAACAAAAATATGTTATATTTGTAAATAGTTGTACACATAACAATTTAGGATGATGGGAATACACACAGATATGTAAATGTAACAATGTAAAACAACACCATTTGATGAATCAATAATATATAGAATACATATGATGCAACAGCAAATTACAGCAATAAAATCATTATATTGAAGTACAGACACACGGGGTGGTGGAGGGGAAAAGTTCCTAGCTTTAAGTGTCTCACAGTTGGAGGCCCAATCTTTTGAGTTCTTTTAGAGGGTTTAGGAAAACTGAAGGACTGCTGCAATAAGTATGTGAGTCTGAGAGGGGAATATGTTGAATTATTATAATTAACTGATCCTCTTGTATTTTCTTTTACCCAAAGAGCCAGGAACTTTTCAGCACCCCCTGCTATACCCATACACTTCATTGATGGAGACCAATGTTCAAATGTATGATAGTCATAGAAGAATGTGTTCTGAATGTGCCAATGGAAAAGCTTCTGCATAATTACTTGACTTGCTAGAAACAGCAGGCGAATCTTTGCTCATTTTACATGCTATTGTCTTAAAATCAAAAAGGACATATTGGTTAATGTAATCTGAAATGTAACACTGTATCTGAATAAAAGATGGGATGGTCATAGCTAGACTTCTTTGATCAGAGGTTTTCTCAATCTGTGCTTACCTGAATCTAAACAATAACTGTCCCACAATCTAGCTGTCCAGGCTAAAGTCTATTTTCTCTCCAGTGTTAAGAAATAATTGTATTTATAGTACAACTTATTTATTATCCCAGTTCTAAAACCAGAGCATTTGTGATTGAGACCCATAGTATTTCATCATACTGCATATATCACCAGCATTGAACACACATCAATGAATGAATATTGCCAGAATGTTTAGCTGTGTATAATTGTTGTTCAGCCCCAGGTCAATCCTGATAAAATAGACCTGTGGTTCTAAGGCATTCCAGCAGTGACCATCTCCCTCTCTCTCTTTTTTTTTTCTGTTTTGGACAGAGTCTAGGACTATTTTATTCAATGTGTCAAGAGTTCTGTTTTCAGCAGATTGATTGACCATATAGAAGCTCATTCACTGGCTCAAGTGTCTATTTGTTGAAAGAAACAATGATTATTATTATTTTTTTTTTTACTTTTGTATCCCTCATTTGTCATGAAGAAAACTATGAGAAGTTGTGGTGTACATACTTTTCCTAAGTATTTTCAATATTGTGTTGATTCTCATAGTCAAAAGCAAATTAATTCAGTGTAAATTGTTGTATAACCCTCAAATCAGATCTGATTGGTTAGGCATAGTATATCTAGGACCAGATTTCCATTGTATGCTTTTTGCCACTACATATAGAATTTCTCATGTTTGTGATGGAAAATGGCTGTAGTAAACGTAAGCCAAGGAAGACTTTTATTAGACTTAATGGATGGCATAGTTGTGAGGTTGATGGCTAGATGCTGTTTTGTAAAATATGTTCAAACTATTACTGGTAAAATGATGATGATAGTGATAAATTACTGTCATGACAATAATGAGTAATGGAGATATGCTATGTATATTTGGTTAATTTTCTTTTGTTGCTAATTTTAGATCTGTTAAGTCACTATTAATTGCATATCTTTGTTATTCCAAAGACACACATGCTGTTTTGTTACCCTAGTGACACACATCTTTTTGTTACTCTCTGACACACAGAATTTCTCATGTTTGACATACAAATGCCCCTTTGTTACCTGTTGACACATACACCCACTGTTATCTTATTGGCACACACACACACACCTCTGTTACTCTGTTGTCAAATACAAATTTTTCATAATTTCTAAATGAACAACTTGAGAAGAATGCACACTAGACTCTGAAGGGCCACAGTATACAGATATTTTTTTTTGTGACAGTTCTAGTTAGACATCATCTACATCAGTCTGAATCCTGGAAATGGGAAAGGTTGCTCCCCCGTACCTGTCTAATAAAACGTTAAAAGAAAAAAGTAAACATTTCAATGGAATGTTTTATTTTTATTTAACTCTGGGCCGATTTCGAGCAGGCAACCTCTGTTCAAAGACATTCTATAATTGTGCCTTTTTAAAAAAAATTTTTTTATGATTAAAAAAAAAAAAAAAATGTATCTAGGACTACAATGTCAATGAATTCATCATCATCATAGTTTAACGTCCGCTTTCCATGCTGGCATGGGTTGGATGGTTTGACAGAGGACTGGCTAGCCAGGAGGCTGCACCAGGCTCCAATCTAATTTGGCAAGGTTTCTACAGTTGGATACCATTTCTAACACCAACCACTCCAAGAGTGTTGTAGGTGCTTTTTATGTGCCACTGGCTTTTCATGTGTACTGGCATTGACCACACTTGAATGGTGCTTTTTACACACCACTGGCATGGGAGCCAGACAGGCAGCACTGGCAACAGCCATGCTTGAATGGTGCTTTTTACAGGGTGTATGTTGAGGGGGATTTGGCAGCTATGTCTAAGCCTGCTTGACATTCATTAGATGAATTTTAAAAAAGAACACTGTAGGGGATTTTCCTTCAGTGATTGATTTTAGACATTACCAATATTTAGTTGTATATAATTTTGATGAGCATATAATTGACATATTTAATTTTCATTTAGTTTTTTTTTTTCATTATTGTTTAAGCTACATATATTAATGAGAGAGAATTTATGTCATATATCTGTTACATTAATGTGTGATTGAGTTTTAATTAGTGAAACCTTTATATAAATATATCTTGGTGTAGTGCGTTATCTGACAGCATATGGTACTTTAGTATATAAACTAAGTTATGCATGTGTTTTAAGAAAACAAAATGAGGATTGAGGAAAGAGTGAGTGTAAAGGAGAAGATGTAGGAATTGTGCAAGAAATGTAGTTAGTGAGAAGGGTGGGGTGGCAGATTAACAGATTTGCTGCTTCAGAAGGAGTGAAGGGTAGAGAAAGAAAACAAGATAAACACTCTGTTAAAGAGAGAGAGAGAAAGAAAAGCAGAGAGAAAGAGAATAGGTACACTAATGTAAATGAATAAATAGGTATACCCCAGTAAGAGAACAAGTGCACTCCAGACAACTGGGCTAATTTATCAGCCCACCTTTGTAGCCTAGAAAGAAGACTGAGCCATTCTCTTCAAGAATATATATACTTTTCTTTGTCAATTGAAATTCCAGTAAGAGAATAGGTACACTCCATTGAGAGAAATAGGTATTAAGTGACCATCTCATTGTATAGCATGACTAAATGTTCAAAGTAGACAACGTATGTGATCAACTGATTAGAAATGGAAACCATGTTATATGGTTTGTTTATAAATGTAGTTGCAATGTTATTTTGGCATTATATATTAACCCTAAGCGGTGAGCTGGCAGAATCGTTAGCATACTGGATGAAATGCTTAGTGGTATTTTGCTCGTCACTACATTCTGAGTTCAAATTCCACTGAGGTTGACTTTGCCTTTTATCCTTTTGATAAATTAAGCACCAGTGAAACACTGGGGTTGCTGTAATCAACTAATCTCCTCTCTACAAACTTCAGGCCTTGTGCCTTTAATAGAAAGGATTATATATTAACCCTTATAAGACAGCTGGGCCAATCTGTCAGCTCACTCTTTGTAGTCATGAAATAAAGCCAGTCCAATCTCTTTAAGATTATATATGCGTTTTGTTGTTGATTTAAATTCAGTGTACTCATGGTCATGTAGATTACAGGTTTGCTTTGTATTCCCATGGTTCTAGATGTAGGTTTCAGATAGTTCATCTGATTGGCTACCACACAATTTCTGATCATCCAATTTCAATTATATAGGTTAAATCAGAAGACATTTGGCCCAGTAGCCATGGTCTAGGGAGAAACCCTGGACCATGCTGATAAGCTCAAATATTTCAGCTGGTTTTAGCTTAAGCAATAACTAACTTAAGTGTTACATCAGAAATTAGTTTGTAATCATTTTGTGTCCACTTTTCACAAGAGCATGAGTTGGATGGGTTGTCACAGTTGAGTCTGTTTTTATTCAGAATTTCTACCCTCCTAAATAAGCTGGTGGATGACATCTCATTTGTACATTTCATGTTTGGCATGGTTTCTGTGGTGGATACTCTTCATACATTTTATCAAGGCACCAACATTCAAGAAGTTGTCATGTCCTTAAACTGACTAAAAGGCTTTCCTGACACTGTGTTGTCTCTGTTTTGTTCACCAACAACTTAACAGAATATCCTGAATGGCATTAGTGTTCGTGAGATTATCTTGGGCTCTTTAGCCTCTAGGGCTCAAAGCCTCTAAAGAGCCCTGTTTATTTCATGGTATCTGAGAGGGAGTGATTAGAAGAGAAAGTGATAACTGAAGGTCTAAGGTGAATGAGTAAAGTGAACAAAAATAGGATGAAAGAAATAGTGATTGTGGTGAGAGGGTGGCAGAGGTGGAAATAGTGAAAGAGCAATAGTTCTGGAAAAAGTAATAGAAGAGAGAGAGAGTAATGGCAGTTACCTGTGTGCTGATATATAAAATAGACTGAGTGATGGATGATAAGAGAGAGTGTTAGATATCAATTACAAGAAGTTTAGGAGTGGAGTGATGGCTAGCAGTATAGAATGGATGATGGTAGGATGTATAAGCTACAAACAGAAAGGCATCTGGATGGGAAAGAGAGATAGAAAGTCCAGTGCCTTTTCTCGTTACACAGGTGGCATGTTGCAGTGAATGGAGAGAGTGTGAGTGTCAAAATATAAGAGGATTGGACAGACCCAATACCATCTTGAGTTACAGGGCAGCTAGGTACAATGCATAGGAGGAGAAATCCACTGTCTTAGTTACACAGGCAACATGATACAGAGAAAAGATGAGTGGTGTTGGTATAAGTGATAGAGTAATAAATGATGAGAGGGCATCAAAGATGTAAAGGGATGGGCAACAGATGGGGACTTGATAGTTGTATTAGACAAGAGACCGAAATGTGTGTGTGTGTTGTGTGTGCCTCCCTTTAAACACAACAATTACAACATTTGTTCTGCCATGGTTGCACGTGTTGGGAGGAATCTCCTCCAACACCATGTGTTGGCGAACATTAATGATTTTAAAACATTAATACATTAATCTCTTTCTTCTCTCTCTCTCTCTCTCTCTCTCTCTCTCTCTCTCTCTCTCTCTCTCTCTCTCTCTGTATATATATATATATATATATATATATATATATATATATATATATATATATATATATATATATATTCTGAAAAGAAAGAAGTGAGCTGGGTATGTTTTGTTATGGAGACATTTAATTAACCTCATAACAAAACAAAGTAAAATAATGAGTTATGACAAACAAAGCATCATATAGCCTGTTGTTTTAGTAATACCAACTGTATGTATCTTATTTATAACAGTTATATGGAGCTGTGCAAGTTCATATATCATCATCATCATCATTCTTTAATGTCTGTTTTCCATGCTGGCATGAGTTGGATGGTTTGACCTGGGCTAGCATGCCAGAGAACTGCACCAGGTTCCATTCTAGTTTGGCTTAGTTTCTGTAGTTAGATGCCCTTCCTAACATCTACCACTTTACAGTGTGTGCTGGGTGCTTTTAACATATCAGGCTATATGATGCTGCCTGACATAACTTTCCATTTTGCATTGTATTGTTTTGTTGTTAATTGAGTCATCATCATCATCATTTAACGTCCGCTTTCCATGCTTGCATGGGGTTGGACGATTTGACTGAGGACTGGTGAATCAGATGGCTGCACCAGGCTCCAATCTGATCTGGCAGAGTTTCTACAGCTGGATGCCCTTCCTAACACCAACCACTCCGAGAATGTAGTGGGTGCTTTTACGCGCCACCGGCACGACGGCCAGTCAGGTGGTACTGGCAATGGTCACGCTCAAATGATGTTTTTTTATGTGCCACCTGCACAGGAGCTAGTCCAGCAGCACTGGCAACGACCTCACTCGAATGCTTTTTCGCGTGCCAGTAAGGCAACGCTGGTAACGATCACGCTCAAATGGTGCTTTTTATGTGCCAACGGCATGGAAGCTAGTCAGCTGCTCTGGCAACAATCACACTCAGATGGTGCTCTTAGCACTCCACTAGCATGGATGTCAGTCATCGAATTTGATTTCGATTTCACTTGCCTTTACAGGTCTTTTCAAGCAAAGTTTAGTGTCCAATGAAGGAAAGGTACGCATAAGTGGGCTGGTTACACCCCTGGCATAGTCCTTGGGTTATGGTCTCACTTGGCTTGCCGAGTCTTCTCAAGCACAGCGTATTTCCAAAGGTCTCGGTCACTAGTCATTGCCTTGGTGAGGCCTAATGTTCAAAGGTCGTGCTTCACCACCTCATCCCAGATCTTCCTGGGTCCACCTCTTCCACAGGTTCCCTCAACTGCTAGGGTGTGGTACTTTTTCACGCAGCTATCCTCA
Organism: Octopus sinensis; assembly: GCF_006345805.1. Taxonomy (NCBI): domain Eukaryota; kingdom Metazoa; phylum Mollusca; class Cephalopoda; order Octopoda; family Octopodidae; genus Octopus; species Octopus sinensis. Next base: position 120,252,759 of record NC_042998.1, read on the forward strand.
TCCATTCTCGCCAAAATTACATGGGCTGTTACTTCACCTTACTGGAAATGATGAGGGTCTGTGTTGGCAACAGTTAGTCTAAAACAGACTTCATAGAATATGAATGAGGAGTGAATGTCTAAATGGAGGGCAGAGAAACAATGGTCTTGATCTGGTAGGCAGCAAACAAGAAAAAACAAATTGCAGTGAAAGAGTAGGGCCGAGATAGAGGTTGACTGCACTTCCTCCAATTTATATAGCATTCTGGCTTTGCAATGTATCGCATTTAAGTGAAATGGGCTATCATCTGGATTGATCAATTCTGAGCGTATCACCTTGATATCCTTAAATTTCAATCATGTGACAACTCCTCTACTTGTGGAGTACTCTCACATCATAGTAGCAGGGAAAGCTGCCTACCCAGGAGCAGTAAGTAATTTTCAGCTTAGGAGCTTCTGCTTCAACTTTTGATTTTGCATATGTCTGTTTAGTTGTCTTTTAAGGGCATTCACCTGACCATTTGACCATCTACATTAGATTCTGTTTTTTGAACATCTTGATGCTGTCCTCTTTCTCTTTATTCTCTTGACCCATTTCTCGCACTCCTCGTATCCCAAACACTTTCATTCACTGCATTTCTCTTCATATTTGCTGCTTGGTCAACATCACCTTTGTCCATCTCTATACTCCATTGAATGGTAAGAGCCTGAAATGTTAAGACATTTCACTCTTTATAGCAATAGATCTTATTGATAACTCTACTGCACACTGTATAATGCCATGCTATGTCTGAACAGCATGGCACTGTACACTGTGTAATGTCATGCTGTCTTTATATGATATCTTGCTGTGTTTTAATAGATTGACATTGTCAGTTATTTCACAAGACACATGTTGCATTTCACCCACTCTTCCTCAGCATAGTATTTACTATGAAACTGTTCTTATCACTCATAGTCATGCTAAAATATCTTAGATCAATATTGTTTTGAGAAAGAAATAATTACAAAAGTGTGTGCAGAAGAGGAAGTGAGAAAGATGGAACCCTAATCAAAGGAGATAGATGCACAAAGCGACAACATACTATCATATGACTAAATAGAAGAAAAAAGCAATAGCATATCAGACTAATCTGCTATTTCATTTATGATATATGATGTCACAGTTATGTTACTAATGCAAAAATGAACCAATTTTGAGGAGGCAACATTCAGTTATATTGAATCCAGTACTTAACTGGTATTTATTTTATCAGCTGTGGAAGGATGAAAAGAAAAGTTAACTTCAGAGGATTTAAACACAGAATGTAGTGTAAATTTAACTAAATACCACCACATGATATTTTGACTATGTTCTATCAATTTTGCTAATCCACTGTCTTTATGTTAGTTTATATTGCCCTATAATTATCATAAATATGTTTAAAATATTTCTTTCTATCTTCAGTTCAGTTTTTGTGCTTACCCTCACAATGATCATGAGTGTTGGGTAATGACTGAAAGAGTATGGTCTCGAATACAAGTGGCCAAAATGGGGATCTTTCAAAGGATCTCTGGAGTAATGTTACTCAACAGGGTGCACAGCTCAGAGATCAATGAGTCTCTCTAGGTCAAGCTGCTACTTCTCAGCATTGAGAGATCATAGCTCTAGTACTATGGACATATGACTAGAATATCACAAGAATTGCAGGATGGATCCTTCAAGCCAAGCCAATTGGTAGGAGATCTAGGGGTAAACAAAGAACAAAATAGTTGGATAATATCCGTTGTGTCAGTTGGTTACACCTGGGAATTCAACTGGAAAGTCTAATGATGGTTGCTTCTGATAGGACCCTATCTAAGGGCTCTACTCCATGGCTCTCCCAAGAAAAGTGGGTGGAGAAGATGGATGGATGTTTAAAGTAAAGAAAAAAGTATTGGTGTGTTCTGGATAGGGATACTTAGTGCTCCCATAAATCTTAAATTTCATAACTATTTAATTCGATTCCTGTTTCCACTATTATGTCTTCTCAATAACAGCAACCAATTCACTAATGAATCTGTATAGCAATCATTTTTTTACTCATATAAACATTTTATAATGTCTACTGGAATTAATGTTAATCTTCTAATTTCTTAAATGTCACTTACCTCTTCCCACATGCAGTTGTTTTAAATCTAAATTTTATTGGACCTAATAAAATCTTGTGTTCTTTAAAACTGTTGCATTACAAGTTTCTCTGTGCTTCTGTAAACAGTTTCATTGTATTCTTCAAAAATGTTTTGGTCTCTCATTCTAGCTATAGAAATATGTCAGAGGATTCTGTCCGTACTACTTTTCTTGCAAAGAACTTCAGAGAAGCTGTTTGCTTTACACACTACTGTTAATGCTATTACTATTTGTACTTTCATGCCTGGTATTCATGGTTTATACTCTGTTGCATTGAATGGTTAGAAAATTTAGTCTGGCATCATTTCTTAAACTCTTTTTGTTGTAAGGTGAAGGAGGTTTTTGTAAAAACTTCAATAAATGCTAATGAGTATTTTGACTGCAGCCAAAGGTTAACCTCTGAGCATGTCAATGAAATATGTACCCAACATGTTACCAGTTTGTTTCATTTCCACTGTGATTTGTGCAGACTAGTTCCACTGGATTTATATCCCACTGTAAACACAAGTACTACGTATTTTCATGCGCAGTTGATTGTTATATGAAAAAAAAATATTTATTAGTTACTAAATATAAATAATAAAGATTGGAGAGTATTGTAGTTCGCTTGAAGCATTGTGTATTGTTTGTAAACAATAATAATAAATAGTAATGTGTTTTGAATAGCACAACAATGCACTATAACAACAATGGACTATAAATTTCTTCTTCAGATATCCCTAGGGATATCTGAAGAAGAAATTTTTATATTCCGAAATATTATATCAGACTATGGATGATTAAATTACAACAGTTATTATAGTCCAGTGTTGTTATCATAGTGCATTGTTGTGCCATTCAAAATACATTATTACTATTTATTATTATTGTTTACAAATAATAAAGAAATAGTGCTGGAGTTTAATAATTAGTGAATTAGTGAACCTGTGACCATACCAATATACAATATTCTTTCAACATTTAATTTCTGTTAAATTAGCTTATACATAAATAAAATAAGAATAAAGTCCTTTTCACGTTTATTTAATTTTCTTTCTTTCTTTTAGGTGGCCGAAATAAGCAAGGTGGCCCAATTTTGACATTCCCTTCACACACTCATCCTGAAAGATTAAAATATGAAGATTTACGACGACTCATGACCTATCTTGCCAGTGTGCCAAGGTAAGTAATTATAAATTATTGTTATGATTACTTGACTCCTGTTTGCATTTTTTTGTGTCCATGCTTGAATGGAGCTTTTTACGTGCCACCAGTATGAGAGCCAGTCAGGTGGCACTGGCAACAACCATGCTTGAATGGTGCTTTTTATATGCCACTGACATGGGAGCCAGTCAGGTGGCACTGTCATCGGCCATGACAATGACGTCATTTGACTCAACAGGTCTTTGCAAGTGGAGTTTATTGCCCAATGATTGAAGGGAACCTGTCATCGCCTCTGTCAGGCCCGACGTTCGAAGGTCATCCCAGGTCTTCCTGGGTCTACCTCTTCCACAGGTTCCCTCAACTGCTAGGGTGTGACACTTTTTCACACAGCTGTCTTCATCCATACGCAACACATGACCATACCAGCACAGTTGTCTTGCTTGCATACCACATCTGATGCTTCTTAGGTCCAACTTTTCTCCCAGGGCACTTAAACTCTGTCGTGTATGCACACTGACATTACACATCCAGCGGAGCATACCAGCTTCATTCCTTACATGCTTATGCATGTCCTCAGCAGTCACGGCCCATGTTTCACTGCCATGTAGTATGGCTGTTTGCACACATATGTCATACAGTCTACTGTTTACTCTGAGTGAGAGACCTTTTATCAACAGCAGAGGTAGGAGCTCTCTGAACTTCGCCCAGGCTATTCTTATTCTAGCAACTACACTCTCAGAGCATCCATGCCCGCTACTGACTTGATCACTTAGGTAACGGAAGCTATCAACTATTTCTAGTTTTACCTCCTGTCATGTGATGGAAGCTATTTTCTGCACTTTTAGAGCAAGGTCATCAGCATAGAGGAGCTCTCAGGGGCATCCTGTCTTGAATTCCTCTGTTATTGCCTGGAGGACTATGGTGAATAAGAGGGGGCTGAGGACTGATCCTTGGTGGACCCCTACCTGGAATTCTTCACTATACTTGTTGCCAACCTTACTGACAGCATCCCTGTACATGGCTTGTACAGCTCTCACTGACCATTCATCTATCCCTAGTTTTCGCATTGACCACCAGATAAGGGAGCAAAGGCTTTCTCCATGTCAATGAAAGCCAGGTACAGAGGTTTATCTTTGGCTAAATATTTCTCCTGCAGCTGTCTCACCAGAAATATAGCATCAATGGTGCTTTTCCCTGGCACAAACCCAAACTGCATCTCATCTAAAATGAGTCTCTCTTTAATTAGTTGGGCTATGACCCTCTCTGATCCAACAACTTGATACCTATACCTCTGTAATTATTCGCATCTAATGCATCACCTTTACCTTTGTAGCAATTGACTATGGGGCTGCTACACCAGTCATTGGGTATGACTCCTTCATGTATCACCTGGTTAACTATATGGGTGACTAGACTATAGCCGACACTGCCAGATATTTTCAGCATTTTTAGGAAAGAGACGTTAAAGCATGATGCAGTCCTTGGACCTGTTAGATCATCAAGCTGTTCAGTCCATGCTAGCATGGAAGATAGGCATTAAAAGATGATGATGATGATTAGATGAGGAAACAAAACCTTTAGGTGATTACTGCCTCCATTCTGAAGGTAGCCTGGTTGGAAATTGGTGGCTTTGGAATAGTTTCTCAAATGAAATTTTGGGTTTACTGGAAACAGGATGCCATCTATGAAATGGGGAAGATACAAGGTAGAGGATTATGTACCACCTGAATAAGACACTCATAAGATATTATTCAGTACTTGGAATGTGGTTGGGCTGTTAAGTTTCATGATGACTTCAGTTGAATTACTAACACTTGGTAGATTATAATATTGCTTCTCTGGTTAGTCTGAAATCTTTCCCTAATTGTTACTTTAAAAAACAGTGTGCCTTATAATTTACCCACTCTATGAAAGTCATGGATGCATGCAACTGTATGCCTCTTCCTCCATCACAGTCTTATCCTATCAGCTCCCTCAACACATAGCATTTTTCCCTTTAGGAAACATCCATATCAGTTTGTTATATAATGCATCATAAGTCACTGACCAAGACCACCTTCACTGGAGGTGTGGAGAGAAAGAGCATGGCTAATGACATCAAAAAATGGACTAGAAACAAGAGCTTGGTTGGTTGTATGCATGCAGCACAACACAGAGAGAACTGGAGGATCTTGGCAAGTTAATCCCTGGACACAGGAAGGACACCTGTATGCTGGCATATCAGTTATGAAAGTCTAATCTTAGCTAAAGAGAATTGCAACAAATATTCAGTATTTGGATTTGCAGTGTGTTGGTGTTTCCTTAACAAATAAAATCAATTTATTGGAAAATAATAAAAGACTATGTAGATAGTTAACAATGTTTAATTTTATGAAATGTTTAATGATTTAAAGTTATTTATTTAGATTTTAAATAAGCAAGAAAGAATTTTTAATTTTTTTATTTGGTCAAAGATTCTTTTGAATTAATGGAGTTACATAGGTGCTGCAGGCATGGTCACAAAGTTTGCTTCAGAACTACATGGTTCTAGGTTTGATCTCACAGTACTGCACCTTGGGCAAGTGTTTTCCACCATAGCTGTAGATCTGTTAGAAACCTATAACTGACAATGTTATTCACTAATCATAACATATGTTTTCATGTGGTTTATAATCTGTGATTTTATTAGTTAATATCAGCTTTAATAAATGCTAACTTCCGGTATACGGAGCTTTTAACTGGTAGCACTTGCATGTGCAAGTTGTTTGCAAGACATCTATAGATTTAATTTGTCAAACATCACTCACGGTTTGAATGCTGTGGATCAAGTGAGTGTTTTGCACAAGACAGCTTGTCCCTTGGAATACTTATAAAAATGTCAGAAAATAAATATCAGCAATTATTATCAAATATTCTTTACTTATACTGATGATATTGAAAAAGTAATTGAGCTTCTTCTTGAGTTATTTGTGTTATTAAAAAAGATGTTTTAGATATTTTAACCCTTTTGATACCAACCTTCTTGAGACCACCCCTGGTTCTATTATATGAACTTTGTTATTTTAAAGTATTCTAGATTAAAACCTTCCATTAAAATTTCATATAAATTCATGTTCCAAACACCAAACAGCAAAGTTATTTTATGAAACACTTCCTCATTTTCAAAAACAACTGTAACAAAGGCAGTGTATTTTAACAGAAACATGGTAACAAATAGGTTAAGTCCATTAAAAGTAATTATGGTGAAACAAACATCTGACTGTGCCATTAGGGTGCTATCTCCATTAGCTGAAGGGGTAAATAGTTGGTGATGCAGTGTGTCAATTGCAAAGACACTTAACACTCAGTGTCTCAATCTGCCTAGCAGTAAATGGGTACTATGCTGCGACCAGTTCATACCCCTCTCCACTTCATCCAACATTAAATAGATAATTACAATGAGGAAGTATCCGTTAAATAAAGAGTACTTTATAATTTTTTTCAAGTGTTTTGTTAGTTTTCTTAGCCTGTCTGTGATTGGTTGGTGTTCTGTCCAAGGAAACACATCTCTCTACCATTTAATTCCCTTTAAACATCTCTAGTTGACCACTTAACTAGTGACACCACTTGGCAACAGAAAACTATAAATGAACCCTGTGCAAGCTGTTTATCTAAAATAGTCTTGTTTGCAAGTAAGTTACAACACTATGAGAATGTTTAGACCAGTGCTTCTCAATCTATTTGATTTCATGGCCCACAAGAGATCAAATAAAAAACATTACTAGTACACTTCACATGGACAAATGCTATAAAATTAAAAGTAAAAACATAGAAAGCTGTTACCTTTTTCATTTATAATTTTTGTGTGAAGTGTGGACATGGTTGTGTGGTTACAAAGTTTGCTTTGCAGCAATGTAGTTCTGGGTTTATCTAGTGTTTTCACAGCTGCTGCCTCGTGAGTTTTGTCTGCTGATGTTACAGTTTTGGGTTTTTGAACACACTGCATCCATAGGGGATTGTATCCCCAGATGAATACCTATTTCTTTATTATCCACAAGGGGCTAAAGACAGAGGGGACAAACAAGGACAGACATAGGTATTAAGTCGATTACATCGACCCCAGTGCGTAACTGGTACTTAATTTATCGACCCCGAAAGGATGAAAGGCAAAGTCGACCTCAGCGGAATTTGAACTCACAACGTAACGGCAGACGAAATACCGCTAAGCATTTCGCCCGGCGTGCTAACGTTTCTGCCAGCTTGCCGCCTTATGAATACCACAATCCAATTGCCTTTCACAATGCATCTGTATTTAGTATGATACACAGATGACTGTTTTGGTCTGATACTGCTTCTGTTGTATATAGTGAATTATAAATATGTTTTGCAAGACATTTAAGCATAAGTGTGTATTTTCTAAAACCATACATTATATTTTTAAAAGCCTGTAGCACATCTAGATAATCATATTACATATCTTTTAAGAATAATCTGTTTAGATTGTCATTAAAGACCAACTCTTTATTTCACCATTTCTAAAATGTTTTGGTCAAATATATATGGTATTCTACAAGCACCAAAACTGACAGGAAGTATGAAAACAAATATCCTCTGAAGGTGTGATATTCTCACATTAGAGTCTCTATGTCATCACTCAAACTGCTAGAAATATTCAAATCTACCTCAAATAACACCCTTGTCTCTAAACCAAAGGTAGACACATTGGATAATGTAGTTATATTTGTATACTGTCTGCCTAAAGGGTAGATGGTTTTTGACCAGAATACCTAAACGCCATCTGCTAGGGAGCTACTAGAAATAGTAGATCAGGTATCCTTATATAGTAGATTAGGTATCCTTAAAAAAAGAAAGAGATGTTAGATAATAATAATAATAACAATAATAATAATAATAATAATAATGATAATAAATCCTTAAATAACCCTACTCAGGGACCTTTTGAGCAGGATGGGCTGCTCACCTAAAGAAAATTCTAACTGGACCCCACCTGCAAGGTCATGTGCTGTTTATCTTGATATGAAATCATGTTGCGCACACATGGTTGTGATGCATGTGCCTGGTGTACCCTTATCAGACAGGTAGTCATGATGGGTATACTGGGCTTCGTATATTTTACCCCAGTAAATTTTGATGGCATGCACTGCTCTCTCACATAATAATAATAAAGTTGTGTACATTTTTTAACATACTTTTGTACACTAGAACATGAAAGGCATTTATTACAGGATTCTGTCTTGGAAAAAAAATCTCTATAAACTTTGTGTATAAAAACATTTCAAACCAAGCTCCAAGTGATGTCAGTGTTTCATAGTGTTTCAGCATGATTTTGCATTTTCAGTGGTAGATATCTCCTCAGTCGCTTGAAGCTAAGTTGGAACTTTAGTTTGATCCTCACTACTTCGTGTGCTTATACTAAAATATTTCCAGCTTGGCAAGCCTCAGCTGACACTAGCAAATATTTTGTTTGTTCTTTCTATGATTGATGTGATATCTGCCACTGAAGAGGCAAACTCATTCCAAAACACTGTATCTGATAGTCCACTTGGAGCTGGGCTCAATGTGTTTTTATACATAAAGTCTAGAAAGAGAAATCTTCTTCCTTGACAAAATCTCAACAAAAGCCTTTCGTGATCTAGTGTAGAAGTGGTGTGTAAAAAATAAATGCACACAGTCAAGGGAAATTGAATCGTGGCCAATGACTCAGCAAGTAAAATGAGTTTGCAGCCATGGCTTTTACCAGTGTTTCATAACCAGCCCATTTAAAAGCACTCTTGAATCGCCGGGTGATACACTGCTTTTGAGAAGACCTATTGAGTCAAGTAAAATCAATCAAAAATCAAAATCAAAACGGAAATTGTAGTTGTGGCCGATGCCAGTGTCGCCTAACTGGCACCTGTGCTGGTGGCACGTAATAAGCACAATTCAAGCATGGGTCGATGCCAGTCCCACATGACTGGCTCCCCGTGTCAGTAACATGTAAAAAAACACCATCTGAACATGGCCAATGCCATGTGACTGGCTCCTGTTCCAGTGGCACATAAAAGCACCTTGTGATTGTGGTCAATGCCAGTGTTGCCTGATTGGCTCCTGTGCCAGTGGCATGTAAAAAGCACCCACTGCACTCTCAGAATGGTTGGCGTTAGGAAGAGCATCCAGTCATAGAAACCTTGCCAAATAAGATTAGTGCCTGGTGCAGCCTACTGGCTTGTCAGTTCCCAGTCAAACATCACTCACAGTGAAGAAATTGGAGCTGCTTTATGCCTTCCTATATTTTGTGAATCGCCAAATTTATGTGTGAGCTGAGTGTGTGTAATAGAATCTATTTGATGAAAGGCTTCTATGTGTGGACATGGCTATGGTTAGGCAGATTTATGACGAAAGATGTTTCAGCTGTGATTATTCTGTCTTTTTGTATATTTAGAACTGTGTTGTTTATGTTATTTAATGAATCCTTCCTTTTGAAAGACAGTAGGATGTGATATATAGGAATTTATACTGCTATTTCTGCAGGTGAAAAGTGGTAAAAATAGGACATATGAATCTTAAAAGGAAACAAAACACATGTGGGCAAGTGTGTGTGTGTGTGTGCATGCATGCTGCAGAGAGAGAGAGAGAGAGAGAGAGATCCAAGGCCAAGAAAGCTGGCTCCTGTTTGTAGTGATGTTAATATTTTAAGGTGGTGAAGGTTAGTTAACAGAGGTAACATATGGACAGGAAGGAAATTCTAGAGAGAATTGCAGTTTTCACAGGAAGGATCTTCTATTTTGTTTATCTGCTAAATGAGCAGTGGGGTGGGGATAAGGGTGGGCTAAATAATGTGGTGTGTGGGTTCATATGTATTATGTCACTCCTGAAATATATTTAATTTTGAAGTGTTGCATTTCATCCCTACCACAGTTAATGTTAATTTTAGATCTCAATTACTCTGTATTTAAAATTTTTCATAACATTCTGACATTGATTTTATTAATTAAAAAGTATTTATAATTTTTAACCTCTCTCTAAAGTTGCTATCATTACTTTGATTTCAAAATTATGTATTTATTTGGTCTTAGAATGTCAATCAAATAGTAATTGTATCTCTTGAAGCTAGCAGTCTACCTGGCTGAGAAGTTTTTTTTTAACCACTTTGCAGTCAGTTGATTAGATGAAGGAAGAGCATTTAATAAAGAAAGCAATTGCTCTTCATTGTCAATTGATTTGATAGAAATAACCAAATATCCCTCAAATCTCACATCACAACCATAGCCCTTTAGCATTCAGATTACTCTGACAAATGTATTCCTTTTTATTCAAGTTGGTTTGAATTAATCATGGATTATCTTGTAACCTGTGATGATGTGATTGTTTATTTTTAGAATGACATTGTAGGGTAGATGTGAGAGGCCAGATCTAGCTGGTTTGAATATAAAACATGTAGAAAATTTGGGCTGGATATGGCAGGATCCATCATTGACCAGTGTAGTTGTACATATGCAGGATCCAAGAAAACAACAGGGTACTTCTGGTCAGTTACAGTTGATCTAAGACTAAACTACTGGGATTTTATTTTGTCAACCCCAGAAAGATGAAAAGTAACTCAGAAAATAAATATACATAACTATATCATCATCATCATCATCATTTAGCATCTGTTTTCATGCTGGCATGGGTTAGACACTTGACTGGGACTGGGACTGGTAAGCTAGACAGCTGTACTAGGCTCCAGTCTGATTTGGCCTAGTTTCTATGGCTGGATGCCCTTACTAATGCCAACCACTCCAAGAGTTATATGTCACTGGCACTGGCCACGACTACAGTTTCACTTGACTGGACATGTCTTCTCAAGCACAGCAAATCACCAAAAGTCTTGATCACTTGTCATCACCTCCATGAGACTCAACATCTGAAGATCATGTTTCACCTCCTCATCCCATGTCTTCCTGAGTCTACCTCTTCCACAGGTTCCTTCTGCAGTTAGAGATTGACACACAGAGAAATATTGTATTACTAGCAGTATAACCCGTCCTTGCCCGGGATTAAGTTACGATTATTAAGCTAATCAAGTTCGTTATTTTAAACCAAACTAAGTAATATCGACTCTCAATAAAACACTTTTTTACTCGGCGTAAAATAAAAACAAAACTCTTTCGCACCCGAAGTAATGTGTGAGAGAGAGAGAGAGAGGGGAGGGGAAAGAAAGATGAACAATTTAAAATAAATAAATGATTTAAAATAAATATATTGTAATTGTTGTGTGAGAAAGTATATATACTATGATTATAAAATATAGTGTCTTTCAAAATCATCCTGAATTAGAACACTATATCTCGTGTTTAAGAAAAAAGAAAACATTTTACATTTTATTTTTTATGAACGTTGTCATTTTCTCTCTCTCTCCCTCTCTCACTTTGTCTTTCCCGTGAAACTCTCTGCCTCCTTCTTCCACTTTTCTTTATCTTTTTTTTTTTGTTAGACACTGTCAAAAAGCTATGGCTGATATTTTTTATGGTTAAACGCTATGGCTGAAAATAGATTTTTACGCTATCCGCGGGTGCCTCGGGAAAAAAATAAGTTGACAAAACCCAGATAGGATGTTGATGAATGTCCTCCTAAAATTTGAGCTACATGCGTGCTAATTTGTGGATGTGCATAAATTACAATCACGTACACACGCACACACATCATGCCTTTTATAGATATGATAATTAGTTCTCTATTGTTTTTGTTTTATCTTCTACTTGATTAGGTACAAAATATATGTAAATAATGAAGGCAAATTAGACATTAATTAAAATGCAATGAAATATTTCTAAAACAATGTTTTAGTTAAAAAAATAGTGAAGACTACTATTAGAAACTATTTTTTAAAAGCAGTAATGATTGTATGTTTGAATTATTCAAGTATTTTTATGAATTATTATGAAAATCCCATTTTCTTCTAGTGATGATGTCCGAGAGCAAGGATTTACCATCATTCTTGATATGAGAGGTTCCACATGGCAAACAGTAAAACCTATACTTAAAGCCTTGCAGGTGAGTTGTGAAAATATTTAGAACATATTTCTTTCAATCTCTGTTACAATGAAAGTCTAGTTTACAAGACTTTAACTCTTTCAGTACTAGCATAGCTAAGACTGGCCCCCTGGTCCCATATCATCAACTGGCAACCCCCTCCCCCAATGCCTGTAACAAACTATTTTTGTTTAAAGTGAATCTTGATGAAAACCTTGTTATTTACATGAATGGCTACACATTATTCCAGTAGATAAAAGTTCTATTGTAATTTTATATAAGAACCTTTTGTTGAATTATACTCCAAACATCTGCTTAATAAAATGTTTGCAATTATTTTGTTACCATCTCCACCTCCTCCATTCTTGATTATATGGGAATTAATTGAAGCATATAAACAGTCTATTCTTGTTAGAAATATGGTAACAAAGGGTTGAAAGACATCTGACTGACTTAAGAATGGATATAACTTGTTATTGTAGCTATTGTACTTTTCCATCAGGCTTTTTGTAACCTTACCAGTGGTGTAGATAATTGCAATAACAAATAGTAGTGGTATTGTAGTTATTTTGAAATACTGATCTTATGAATTATTGATTACTTTAGAATGTTTTTCAAGAAATACTTTATTTAAAGAGGACTTATATAACTGCTTTATTTATAATTTCTTCGCAGGAATGTTTTCCTGGCAATATTCAAATGGCATTCATTATCAAGCCTGAAAAATTTTGGGAGAAGCAAAGAACCAGTTTGGGAAGTGCCAAGTACAACTTTGAAGTGAGTATCATATTTTTCAGAATGAAGAGATTATAAACCTTATTTATCATTAACTAATGAAGTGTTTTGGAACACTTTCATTTAAAAGATTGTTTTAAACTGTAAATTGATTTTTTATGTTATAAATTAAAATTATATTCAGTTCCCATTTCTATTAATTATTTAATTGTTGTCATACTTGTTATTTCCTCTTTCTATAACTTTTACTAATATTTTATCATTCATTTTTTCCAGACCAATATGTTATCAGTTGATAATCTTTCCAAATTTATCGATTCATCTCAGCTTACGAGAGAATTTGATGGTACTCTGGATTATGATCATGAACAGTGGATTCAACTCCGACTGGTAAGGAAGGAATAAATGCTTCATCTTAAAATTTATTGTGGAGTTAGAGGACCACTGAAAGATGAATCATTATGTGATGGACAAGCCATTGAAAAGACCTCCATGTGGTCACTCAACCTAGTAGAAATTGCAGCCAAATCTCTCAAATCATACACTCAAAAAAGACACTGATGATATAGTCCCAAGTACACTATAACTCAAAAGAATGATGAATGGACAAAGTTAGAACTAGAGTACCTTTGGCCATATGTTGATTTGGTCATTTTAATTTTGTATTGATCAAGCACTTCATCTAATGGTGCTATGGAAGACACAGAGAAATGATTTCCTGTGGATATTTTAAGCCTAAAGGGAAACTCAGGTACTGTGTGCTAATGAAGCACTTACCTGTCTGTTGAGACCGTTTAACCAAAGACTGTTAACCCACTGCTCAAGCACTTTATCAGTGTGGTAGGTTAAGACTATAAGGAAGGAATAAAATCAGATATCTCAGTAGATTAACACAATCAACCAATTATAGTGTAAATAATTTGTTATTTTTAAATAGCAGCAATGGATTAAATTCTAGTTGGAAAACACCTTGCACACAATTTTTATATTCCAGTAATTTCTCTCACTTTTACTTTAATAATTAGTGTTGCTGCAAAAAATTCACTCCTCTGTCTCTCTCTCTCTCTTTTTCTCCTCATATTCTTTACTTTTGTCACTTAAAAAATTTACTTTTTCTTGAATATTCTCTTTCTGTTTATTGTAAGTATATGGATCCTGTAGTAAAATCAACTTAAATTTAATCTCCTATTTGTCAAGGAATTTTTCTCTTTTTTTCTTTTTTTTTTTTCAGTATTTAAAATTTTGATAAATGTAATAATTTGTAGTGTAAACATATTAAGTAATAGATGAAATCTTTATTTAGAAGAAACTACTTGTCAGATCCACTATCAGGTTATATAAATGTTAAACTGTAAGCTGTTGTTTCCCATGGATACTTTATCTTTTACTCTTAGGAAGCTTTGAGCAGTTTTTACATCCTGATAACTCATTTTCAGGCTTGCAGCTTTTTGTTTTTTTATTCATATATCATGCATACATCTGAAATTAAGAGAAAAGAGAGGGTTGTATAAAAAAATAGCTTTAATTAAAAATATGACACATTATAAAAATGTTTTTGTATTTCTATGTAGATGTTGGAGGAATTTATCTGGAAAGCATTAGACCTTCTAGACAAACTCGATGAGTTAGCAGAAATCCTGACATGTCCGGAGTTACCTGATGATTTAAATGGTGCCCAGATTCAGTTAGAGCACCACAACCAGCTGAAGAAAAGAGTCACCAAAGCTCCAGTTGAACAATTGACAATGGAAGGGCATCACATTCTGAAGACAATCACTGGAGAAGAAGATAATTTATCTGGTGATTATTGTAAATGTTAAACATTATATTTTTTTCCCTGTAGAAACTATTTAAATGTGTATTTATGTGTAATATTGTGGTTATCCTGTCAGCTGTTATTAATAATACTTATAAACAAGGAGGCAGAATGTAGGACTAAAATGTCTTGTAATATTTTGTTACACCTCTTTGTTTTGACTTTAGAACTTACTGTGGGCATACCTCTGATATGTTCTACATTCAAATTTCTCCAAGATTAACTTTTCTGTACAGCCTTCTTGAGACATCAGAATGAGAGATCAGTGATGTATTAGAGTTAATTAAGCTGGCTATACAATCTCCCAAAATACCTTACTTTCTAATAATATAAATGATTGATATTATTTGTTTAACATTAAGTTAGCCTAGATCATGTAAGCCTAAGACATGTAGATAATTAGTCAAGTAACTAAGTATGATTCACAGATCTATTGTTCCTTGTATCTCAGATTTCTTCCTTGTTGAGGACTATTCTGTTTGCTGCCTTATGTGGTGAAGTGTAATGACATGATATGTTGCTTTCTCTTCAATGTGCAGTCTGCTTTTGTATGCCAATAGGTTCTGTTGGTATTTAAAGCATGGGTGGGTAATGTGGACTCAGAGTATGACTGTTGCTGTTTCTTTTTATTTAAATATATATATCTCAGCAATGTTTGATGGGTCTAATGAAAGTGTCTGGTAAATTCATTGTGATAAATTCATCACCTGTAATTTCATCACAAGTTTATGAATTGTAAACCAATATATCACCAGTAAATTAATCATCATACCAAATATGTTGCTGGTAAATTGCAGAATATAAAACATCATTAGACAGTAAAGTTTTTATTTGCAGAGTAAATGTTTCATTTCATTAACAATAAAAAAAATATATTTATTTCAAATTTGCTTATTTTGCAGTAAAAAGTTAACATTATTTTGGAGGAAAGAGAAATATTCTAAAAGGCAAATTATGAGCATTACCTCTTAAATTAATCCAATTGTTAGTGATTTGATATTTACTGATATGGATTGGATTCTTGCTTCACTACCTTTATATTTCTTTCTACATTCTGGAATTTTTGCACCAGTAGTACACTGTTTAATTATTACTGCTTTTTTTTTGTTCTTTGAATGTTTTTTTTTTAAATTTTCAGATAGTAGGGCAGGATATCTTGACCAATCCACTAAATGATTGATGCTAGCCTTCACAAGAATTGTTTAAGAGGCACCTTCTTGGGCTGCCATAAAATAATTTCAAACTGTATGGTCGACGTGAGCAGATTGGTGTAATAGGTGATGTTCTGAGTGTCCAATCCACATATCCTTTACATAATCTAAGGCTGGCTGTGCTTCTTTGAGAAAACAGTTATTGTATAAATATTTGAAAGAATGAATTACATTTAAGACAGGCATGGATGCAATGGTTGTAATTGTATACATCTTCTATACAAATTCTGCATCATTTTTGGTTAGTTGTTGCAGACCATTTGTTTGAATAAATTAAAATCTACATTAGGAGAAATTAGTGTTAATTTACTGTGACGTATGTAATCACTTTGAATTTGCACTGAACTGCTCATGAGGTTATATTTATATGTATTTTATGTTTGTCTGAAGTGTACACATGTTAAATACACTACACTTGGACTGAGTGCAAAGTATCTATGTTGGGTTTGCCACACTGTTGCTGAGTACACAATATTCATGGTGAAGAAATCATGCTAATGCTGAGCACACCAACACTACATTTGTGCTGAGTATTCTACACCCATGCTGAATCTACTAAGATCACATTGATTAAAATACACTCATGTTCAGTTTACATGTTGATTGTATCTCACTGGTATTGAGCGCATTGCACTCAAGCTGAGCACACCGCAACCAGGCTGTGCTCACCACATCTTGGCTGAGTATACAACACTTATATTGCGCATACTACATTTATCATGTACAAGAAGCACTCATGTTGAGTATTCTTAACTAAGGACACAATCTAGGTGACATATGAATTGAATCCTGTTCCTTTAGCCAGGAGATCAACACCTTATGTCACAAGCCTATATTACACCCCTTATGCTTTAATAAAATTTCAAATGAACAAAACCTGAACTATTTTTGAAAAATGCATGTTTAAAATGCATATTTGTTATCATTCCAATTACATAAATTATATTTTTCTTCCTCAGCTGAATTTATTACCCATTGATAAAGATTTCTGCTCTAAAGTTAGTAATATTGTCTTTCAGGCTCTAGTCATAAACTCTTTGTGATATCTGGAAATGCTGATTTCCAGAGTGCTGTCCCTCAGATTTCTCACCTTTTGGACAATCTCCAGTCGACTAAGCAGCACCTAAATCAGTTGTGGATAAATAAAAAAGCTCGACTTGAACAATGTCTACAGCTGCGGGTATTTGAGAATGATGTGGAGAAGGTACTGTTAATTTTCTTTCTTTGTGTGTTGTTTTGCTCTCTTGCTTCTGTGTTTCCAGTAGTTTTCTGAGGAAGGTATGATTTGTTACTGTCAGAGTGTGTACAAATATTGCTAAGAAGCACCACCTTGTAAAAGGTACATTCCCAATCAATTTGCTGTCAATAGAACATTCTAGATTTGTCTCATCCTACTATCTAAAAATGCTGTTTTCTGGTTGGTTTCTTGATACCTTCTAGAATGAACCAAACACATTCACTGAAAGTGTAAATATTCATTTGTTTTCATTGTTGACGTACTTACTAAGAATACATTTGGTAATTGGCCAGCTTTCTAAATGTTTGGCAACAGTGAACTATGTATAAGCTTCATGTAGTCAAATATAAGGACAAATACTAAGAATGAGTCAAGAACTAAACACAAGTCAGAAATACAGTGTTTGTAAACAAGGGTAAATATCAAAATAAAGATAAAATTACATTGAGTAAGAATAAGAAACCTAAGTATTAATTATTCTTCCTCCTTTGCTATTATGCTTCACTGGATGTGCAATGTCAGTGTCCATGTTCGACAGAGTGTAAGCATCTTGAAAGAAAAGTTAGGCATAAAAGGTATCAGATGTGATGTGCAAGAGAGACTAATGTGCTGGCATGGTTGTGTGATGCGTATGGACGAGGACAGCTGCGTAATGAAGTGCTGACCCCTAACTGTGGAGAGAACCTGTGGTAGAAGTAGTCCCAGGAAGAAATGGGATAAGGTGGTGAAACATGATCTCCAAACTTTGGGCCTCACAGAGGCAATGACTAGTGACCGAGACCTTTGGCAATATGCTGTGCTTAAGAAGACCCATCAAGCGAAGTGAAATCACAGTTGTAGCTGATGCTTGTGTCACATAGCCAGTACCCGTGCTGGTGGTATGTAGAAAGCATCTTTCGAGCATTGAGCCTCACAGAGGCAGTGGTTGAGCTCCTTTTGAATGTTGGACCTCACAGAGGCAATGTTTGAGACTATTGGCATTATCTTGTGCTTGAGAAGAAGACCCATCAAGCCAAGTAAAATCACAGTCATGGCAGATACGGGTGTCATGCAAATGGCACCTGTGCTGGTGGTACATAAAAGAACCTTTTGAGCATTGGGCCTCTTGGAGGCAAGGACCGAGACCATTTGGCATTATGCCAGGCTTCAAGTGTTGGGCCTCATGGAGGTAATGACCAAATCCATTTAGCATTATGTTGTGCTTGAGAAGAGGACCCATCAAGCCAAGTAAAACCACAGTCATGGCAGATACCAGTGTTATGCAAATGGTATGTAAAAGCACCCATTACACTCAGAGTGGTTTGTGTTAGGAAGGGCATCCAGCCATAGAAACCATGCCAAAACAGACTAATGTCTGGTGCATCCTTCCAGTTTGCCAGCCCTGGTCAAACCAGCCAACTCATGCCAGCATGGACAATGGACGTTAAATGATGATGATCTAGTGTATAATTCTCTGATTTTGCTCACTTCTTTTATTTTGTTGCTAAATGTCTCTAGTATAGTTTCCTCAGTCAACAATAGTTGTGTATTGAAAATGTTTGTGTTCAAGACATCTTGGTTCCAACTTCCATTTCTGTTTAAATATAGCAAAAATAGGAAGAATAAACTTAAAATATCTCAAATCCTTTCGACTATCTTTTAAAAGGAAAGCCATTCATTAGTGTAGTTGTAAATGTACAAAATGATAGAATTATACCTTTGATCATAAGTCTGTTCAATTAGAATTGATTTTGGACTAAATAACATTGTCCAATTTATCTTTATATTTTTAAAGATGGTTGTATGTGATTTGAGTGATAATTGATTGCTATTCGTTTCTTGTTGGTTCTACATTATTGGTCAAACCCCAACACACACAGTTGTATTTATGTGCAATGAGATTCAAAATTATTAGAAATAATAATCAGAGAATTGTGATAATAGCAGACCAATATTTAATTCTGTGCTGTAATTGTTACTTTTAATTCGGCTTTGTGTTTCAACTTAAAATCTGATATTTAAATGATGGGAAGCTAAGATTATATGTTGATAGATCTGATTCTCATACATTTGATTCATTTGGATATCATGCGCTCTAGATTTAATAGTGATTTATTCTAATTAAAATTTTGTATGTAAAGATATGGTTAAAATATTTTTGCTTAAATGTAAGATATTTGAAATACATGGAAACATTCTTAATATATTATATTTTCTTCTCACTCTTGTTTGTCAGATGTTTGAATGGATTTCTCATAACAGAGACATGTTCCTAATAAATTACACAGAAATTGGCCCAACCCATCAAATGGCATTGGATTTAGACCAAGAACATAACCAATTTGCTGCCAGTGCAATGGTAAGTTAATTAGCCTGTTCTGTGCAGTATCATATATGTATCTTTATGCTTTCCATGTGTTATTCAGGAAATAGCTTCAGTTTTCCAATCATCCCTGTCATTTTAGGCTGCTTTCTTAAGAAAATATTTTTAAAGTTTTCAGAAAATACTTTTAAACAATAGATTAATGATTTTACAAGATTTAAATACATTTATGATATATTTCAACCAAAGATTTAGAATATTGGTTTCAAATTTTGACACAAGGCCAGAAATTGTGGGGGAGGGTACAAATAGATTACATTGACCCCAGCGCTCAACTGGTATTTATTTCATCGACTCTGACAGAATGAAAAGCAAAGTCAACATCAGCTTAATTTGAAAAACATTTGGAATATTGAAATATTTTCATATATTTATATTACAACATTGTGCAAAAACATTGAGGATATTATAATATTTTAATGCATACAGGTACAATCATATTTTAATACATATATTTTGCCATTTCAATTATGATATAACAATATTTTCATAATAAATTTTTGATATTAGAATATTTGAACAATACTGTCCATGTATAACAGGAATACATTTACGATATTACAATATATGAACAATAATAATCTAATTTCTAACTCAAAATGTTTTTATATAAACTGTGAAGTTATTGTGGTGAATCATAAGATCAGAGGTTCAGATCTTACTGCTGTCATCATTTTTGCATATCTAAACAAAGCACATTACATTACTTGCTTGAATAATATTCACAAAAGTCAATAAGTTTGTATTCTTCCAAGAGAGAATTTTAACCTGTTGAAGAACCCTGTCTGAAATGGCAATCCTCCCTTCTCCTTAGGTTACATATTTATTCTATTTTGTAAGATTATTGAACAAATTTTTGTCAATACAGACGTCCTCAGTGATGTCATTGAAACTCTTCTTTAGGTGTTCTACTTTGACATTATCTTATGTAACCCTATAAACCCTAAAACATGACCCATCCACACTGTTCCAAATAAAGAGGAAAACTACCTGGTGTTTTATTTTCTGCTTATTCCAGTTTGTTTGAGCCAAACAAACTCCTTCCTTGTTGAGTAGTTAGCAGTAAGAAGAACATTGCCCAGCTGTAGAAATAACTGATCCAACAGACAAACAAATCTACAAAATTTTAAGTAAATGTAAAGTACAATAAATAAACATAAAAAAAGTAATAAATGATTTATCAAACTATTTTTAAGGTGAGACAAGTTATTGAACCATTCTTAATACTCAGTTGGTATTCATTTTATTAGCTCCAGATGGAATCAAAACCAAATTGACCCAAGCTGAGTTCCATGTTTTCAGATAATGCCAATAGCTAATGCACTGGACATTGCTTATTGGTTCTTCTTATATGAATCTGCAGAACTTTGTCATTTTACCATATCTTAAACCTCTGTCTTCTTCCCTACTAACTCTTTATCTCTGATTATTAAATTCTTTAAACTCCTTTGTTGATGGCACAGTTCTCTTTACCTGACACCTATCAATCTATTTTACCTGGTAGACTTGTTCATTATTAATAGTGAAGGAAACACTAATCCAGTTAATACTGCAAGCATGATAACTTTATTAATCTTATTGAAATGGCATTAAGTGTACCTAAATAGCTCCTACCTTAAAGTACTGATCTTATTGCTTACTTTTCAGATTCTATTTAGAAGAAAGCTTTTCCTCTAAATAAGGATACCTTTGTTATTAATAGCTTTAAGCTTCTGTTCCCCTGTCTTTCTCTGCAATTCCCCTTCTATAGTTATGCTATTCCACCAAAGTGGTCAGATGTTTTGCCATCTCTATATTTTTTAATCTCTCTCTCTCTCTCTCTCTCTCTCTCTAGTCTATCCATTATTTCAGTGTTAACCACACTTTTATACATTAATGCAACCTTCGTCTTATCAACTATGACTAAAATAGTGGTTTCTAACATAGACACAAAACTAGAAATTTGGTGGTTGGTGAGGATCATACAATTCCCTCAACTCCACTATTTGACTGGTATTTTATTTAATGAAGCCTAAATGATGAAAGGTAAAGTTATTCTCAGGATTTGAATTCAAAATATAAAAACCCATCGCTATATACTTTTAGTTATTTTTTCTGATGCTCTATTGACTTTTGCACTCTTTCCTTTCCAATAATAAATAAGAAGAATAATCTTACTACAGACAGAAGGCCTAGAATTTTGGGAACGAAGAGTTTATTTGATTACATTTGTTCCCAGTGCTCAACTGGTTCTATTTTATGAACTCTGAAAGGGTGAAAAGTTGACCTCAGAGGCATTTGAATTTAAAATGAAAACCTGAAGAAATGCTGCTAAGTATTTTGTTTGATACAGTAACAATTCTGTCGGCTCTCCATTTTAATAATAAAGATAATAATAATAATAATAATAATAATAATCCTTTCTATTATAGGCAAAAAGCTTGAAATTTATGGGGAGGGAGATAGTAAACTACATCAACCTTTGTGCTTGATTGGTACATTTTTCATTGTCTTGAGAAAGATGAAAGACAAAGTTGATCATTGCAAGATTTGAATTCAGGACATAAAGACGGGCAAAATGCCACTAAGCATTTAGTCTGGCATGATAACATTTCTGCCAGCCCACTGCCTTAATAATAATGATGATGATGATGATGATTGTTAATAATAATAAATAATTGGTGCACTGGAAACAGTATGCCAAAATATAGACAAATGGCTGAAGGAGATTGAAATAGAATGCCTGATAGAGCTCCTACAGAAAGTTTTTCTCTTAGGTACAGCAAGAATTATCAGGAGGGTTATAAGCACTTGAAAGACTACTGGAAATTTATGGAGACCTAAGGTTACTGGTAATAACCCACTGTCCACATAATTCGTACCAGGAATAAGGTAGAACCTGAGCCAAGCTATTATAATAATAATAATAATTGATGTAAAAGATGAGCTACAGCAACTATTCTGCTCAATACCTCAGATTTGCTTGTCAGTTGTTTGACCCTTACCAGTTGAGCATGTCCATTAGTGGTTGACGATATGTGCATCCCTGATCACTAGCAGAAGTAGCAAGAGAGCATCATACCCATGTGTTGAGAGGAATTCTTTGAGGTTTGAATAATTCACCTCTGGAAACATAGACGTTTCATTTGACATCCTTTAAACAAGCCTTATTTAGGGATCTTTTGAGTAGGATGAGCTACTCAACCTGAAGAAAATACTAACTGGGCCCCACCTGCAAGATCATGCGCTGTTTATCTCAATATGAGATCACCATATTGCGCACATATAGATGTGATGCATGTGCCTGGTGTACCCTTATCAGACGAGTAGTCATGATGGGTATATTGGGCTTTGTATATTTTACCTCTGTGTCATTTTGATGGCATGCACTGCTCTCTCTCAATAATAATGATAAAAATAACATCAATAATGAAGATGATGATTCCCAACATTGCTGTTATGGCATTTTTCAAGAAGTGAAATGCATTAAGTCAAACCCATTAGTTATTAATACTCTGTTTCTCTATCCAGAAATTTTGTGTTGACAGGATTGGAACTCAAATATAAAGGGACATAACTACATACTACAAGCCTTCTAACTTTTTAAGAATTCTACTAGTCATGGCTACTTAGCATCATCATCATCAACATTTTATGTTCACTTTCCCATGCTTGCTTGGATTAACTGTCTTCTATAGCACAATGTCTCATTATTTGTTGCAGATCTTTGTTTAGTTTAGCCTCTTGAGATCAGCTTTTATCACTTTCGTGCATTCCTTGGTCTTCCTCACTTGCATTATCCCTTCATGTGGAACAGAGTATGCTTGCTTCAATTCTTTCCAACTTTTATATTTTGTTCCCATGATTCAATCATGAAATATGATACTTTACTCACAAGCATTATACAATTTTCCAGTGCTTTGATAACAATCACTTCCCCTCTTAATTAGGCCCCCTTGATGCCAGAAACTATCAACCTATAGGAAAACTTCCAAATATTTGGAAAAAAATTATTTCATATTTGCTGCTACTGCTGATTTAACCCTGTGCATTTGTTATATATGAAATATTTTTGTTTGATCCCACTTCTCTTGTGCATCCATAGTTTACATAGAGTACACTGTATTGCATTCTTAGAATTTTTGTCTTTACTAAGTTTACTTTGCTAGGCTTACTTGGTTCTTGGATTTGCTGCTAAGTTTAGAATTTCTTCTCTAATTACTTGATAGATTTAGCTACAAGAACTAAGTCATTGGTATTATCAGCACTCAGATGTTTCCAATGTCAGCCAGTTTCAAATTCCTTTATTAGGGCCTAATGAACCATAATAAACAGGAGAGGAGGAGAGCTGAGAATTGAGCTCTGATGGCCTTTATAAAACTAGTTGCTAATGGAATTTCTGTACATGACTTACACAGCTCTCATAAGCCATTCATTTACAGTTTTTTCTCTTAGGCAATTAACAAACTTCAGCGTATAGTACCCTGCCTAAAGCCTTCTCCATTTGATGAAAACTAGTTGTCTCACTTGTGGGAAGGCATTGATAATATTCCATCATCATCATCCTGATACAAATATGAACTGTCTCATCCAAACTAGTTCACTTCCTAATCAGTTGTGCTATCACTCTTTCATTTACATTCACAACCTGGTATCATGCCTCTGCAGTTGTTTTTTTCTCAAGCATTTCTGTTTCCCTTGTAGTAGTTTAATGATGATACTGCTACACCTGTCTTTGAGAATGATCCCTACCTGTACTGTGCAAATGATTAGAGCATGTCCTGTTTCACCAGATATTTTCAGTATCTCAGTGAATATCCTTGATAATTCAGCTATTTTCCCTGCCTTCATATCCTTAATTGCACCTTTGATCATAAAGTTATCAAAGTCAGTTGTTTGTCTATCTGTTTGGTCTACTTGTTATAGACCCACTCTCCCTACTCTTTTTATGCAGCAAATTCTATTAACCATATTTCCATGGCTATTTCTTGCTCAGTCAGTGAAGGCAGGTTTGCTTCTATCATTCCATACAAGCTTTTTCCCAACATTTTAATTTGCACTGGTACACTGCTTTATAATCTAGAATACTTTTGGTGAATCCCTTACTTTCAGCTTCTCTCCTTGTTACATACATGTGATGTCTACCTTTTCTTCTAAGTGTGATCTTCCCAGGCCTACCTTTTATTTTTTTATGGGTCTATCTGTGTTATGCCAGTTTACCACCATGTCACTTTTCCTCAGGGTTGAACCATACTTCATCCATAGATGTGGTCTGTAGTTTACAGCAAGTTATTTCCTTAACTTGCAACTCCATAATGCACATCTTCAGTACCTTGTTACTGAATGCATTAAATGCTCAAAAGCTACTTGCTTGAAATTGGAGTGTGTCTTCATCATCAGCTATTTCATCAATGAATATTTGCTATGAATAACTATGATGTTATTTTGTCTTTTTGTATTGGTCTTTCTGTCTCTCATTATCTTGCTACTAACGTACTTTGAAAGATCTGTAGTTATCTCTGTATTTTCAAGTAATAATTTAAATCTACTTAACTTTCATTGTAGATCTTAAAACAGTTTTAAAAATGAAAAATAAAATTATCTAAAAACATTCTGTTCTAATTCAAAAAATTACAAAATTGATTGAAACAAACATAAATTGTAAATTTATGTTTGCTATAAACTCAATATAAATGGTAAATTACATCATAAGGAGTAACTAAGAACCGAGAAGGAACTTGAAATGTGATAAGATAGGGAATTCAAGTCATGTTCTCAGGCCTATTCTCTTTTGTTCCAAGTTAGTGCTTATAATGTTAGTGATGAAACATAAAATGGCTATTTATATATATATATACTGGATTAAAATTATATATATATATATATATATATATATTTTAACGAGATCATAAATACACTTTAGTTTTTTAATTGTTTCTGTTAGATTTTACTTGACGATGAATTTATATCATTAAAAAAAACAAGGAAAATTCATTTACATTCAGCAGAATATCAAAGTGGCATTTGAGCTTCTTGTGAAATTTTCATATATTTCTAATAGGTTTTTAGATTTTGTTTTATAATCAATGTTATTACTCATAAATTCATGGTGCTAACAACTGTTCCTGATGATAAACTAAATAAATTAGAAATTGGAGGTGATATTTGTAAGCTGATGCTCGGTGATTTGTGACAGAAACAGAAGGGAAGAAATATCTGTAAAGGCTGTATAATGTATTCAAAACCAATTGAAATTAAATTGCTTTGCTTTTATTTTTGTTGTTGCAATCTCTTCAGTATCCATCTATCTTTTCTGCCCATCATTGCTGGGAAGGTTGTTGGGGTAGAGTCTTCAGGCACCTCATCTATAGGGTCCTGTCAGAAGCAACTGTCATAAGACTTTCTGGCTGGATTCCTAGTTGCTACCAACTGAGACTAGGGATATTATCCAACTATCTCATTCTTGGCCTGCTCCTAGGTCTCTTGCCATTTGGCTCAGCTTGAAGAATCTGTCTTTACTAAGTTTACTAAGTCTGGCAATTCTTTCCTGAAACATTCTGATTACATGTCCATAATACCTGAACTGTAGCCTCTCAGTGTAGAGAAGTAGAGTCTTCCTGATCTCCAAGTTTTGCATCCTGTCTAATAATGTTACTCCAGAGATCTTTTGGCCGTTTGTAGTCATGATTGTACCCTTTGTCATTACTCAACATTCATGACCATGAGTGAGGATAGGTGTTAAAGCCAAATTGATGAGAGCAAGTTAGGCTTTTTTTCTTTAACCTCTCCTCTTTTAAGGATTTAGGGTAAATCTAGCTGAAATGGAGCTCTAATATTATATTGTGTAAATATTAATATACACACTATTTACGAATATATACAAGTGCTCTTGTTTTTCTTCTTGACTTTTGGACTCTCAGCTGATTAATAACAATAACAACAGCTGCAATAAAAATCCATTCAGTGTTGCCCTCTATCTACACTGACCACATCTCTCAGTCCTTTTTCTACCATTGTTGCTTCAGCTACTACTACGTTTACTACTACTGCTGTTACTACTATTCCTACTACTTCTCTGTTCAGGCTACTGCTGCTACTACTTCTACTTCTGCCATCATTGCTACTACTATGGTCTCAGCTGCTGATATTTTTTCTTTTTTTTCTATTGTTCTTCTTAATGCTGGTCCCCACTTATATAACATAGAAGGTCCCCTCCCTGTGTATCCTGCTTCAACACCACCATCTGGCCCTTGCATGCATTCAGACCAGGCCTCCAGTTTTGGGCTATCTATGACAAACCCCTATACTATGATGTGCAAAAAAATATATTTGCCCCTGCCAATTACCACTTCTTCTCAAAATCTAAGGACTTTTTTTAATAGTATAGCTCCCACACTTCACCACTTACATGCAAACCATGTATCCCATTTCTCTCTGAAACACAAATTCCACCTCTGTCTACACTCTATCCCTGCTGTCCAGGATACACTGTCTATTTGAAGTTTGCTCCAAAAGGTGGCATCACCTGAATTTCTGCAATAACAACTTCCTGTTACTCTGGCTCAGAGTCTCTTTCCCCTCATTCTCTCAAATACATCTGCTCCCTCTCTCTCTCTCTGAACTCTTGAAACTACTTGCTTTTAAACCAAAGGGTGGGGTGCGTCCATCAGTGATTGAATGCCAATCAGTCGAGTGGCTTTTCTTTGGATGCTGTCCAGTATGTCAGTGCATGTAGCAACAACACTGTCCTAGTTGTGGGAACAGTACTCCATCATGGGCCTCACTTGAGCCTTGTAGGGTGTCAGTAGCTGTTGCAGACTGAAATATTTTCTGGCTCTGAAAAGAATGACCAGTTTTAGGGTTGAGATTCTAACTATGCTAAACACATGCTTTTGTCAGGAAGGACCCTTGGTAATAGTAAGGTCCAGCCATTGCAGCAACAGTGATGGCTTTACTTTAGTGCTGTTTATGTTTAGGAATATGGCACAGTGGTGTTTTGCTCCTATGAGTGGAGCTTGAACTTTTATTTTTTTTAATGCAGAGACCTCACTGAAGAATTCTCTCACAGTTTTCCTTTCCTGAAATGAATGCATCTTTGGTGTGTGGCATTAAGATGCATAGTTGGGGAAAGTTTGCAAGGAATGACAAGTCATGTCTTCTGCATAAGAGTGGGTGTTGAGGTGGCAGCTATTAGGTCATTGATGTATAGGAGGAGACAACAGAAAACCCAGAGTAACACTAAAGTTGAATGAAAATGAGGCAAAAGAAATTTATAGTCAACAGATGCCACAACAGTGCATAGCAGACATGCAAAAGTTTGCATGTCTGGCATACAAGAAAACTTTGCCAATGTCTAAAGCAATGACACTACTTTTATCAAACTTCTCTAAACCAGAAGCACATTAATGTGTGATATAAGACAAAAGATGGATCTGGCTCCATGGAAGTAGTACTGGTGGTTATTGAGAAGAGAGAGAGAGAGAGAGAGAGAGAGAAAGTCAAGGTGTTGCATATGCCATTGTTAATGGCTGTCTCTATTACTATTACCGTAAAGATTTCAGAAGTGAAAGCAATAGGAAGATAGTTGCTTGGGTCAGAGTGATTACTTTTATTTGGAATTGAACATGCCAAAGTACACTTCTAAAAGTTAGAATACATCCCCACATCATCATCATCATCATTGTTTAACATCCACTTTCCATGCTGTTAATGGTTGGACGGTTTGACTGAGGACTGGCAAGCCAGAAGGCTGCACAAGGCTCCAATCCAATCTAGTAATGTTTCTACAGCTGGATGCCCTTCCTAACGCCAACCACTCTGAGAGTGTAGTGGGTGCTTTTGACGTGCCACTGGCATGGGAGCCAGTCAGGAGGCACTGGCAATGACCACACTTGAATGGTGCTTTTTACGTGCCACTAGCATAGGAACCAATCAGGCGGCACTGACAATGAGCATGCTCGAATGTTGCTTTTTATGTGCCACCGGCACGGGACCAGTAAGGTGGCACTGGCATCTCTCTTGCACATCACATCTGATGCTTCTTATGTCCAAATTTTTTCTCAGGGCACTTACACTCTGTCGTGTATGCACACTGACATCCAGCGAAGCATACTAGCTTCATTCCTTGCATGCTTACGCATGTCCTCAGCAGTCATGGCCCCCAAAAATTGATGAGTAAGGGAACAAGTTCTTGGGCATGCTGTTTGAGTCAAGTGGAAGGGACATTATCAAAGATGGTGGCCTTGTTGCTTTGAAGCAACTGAAGGTATTTCTGCATTTAGCACATGTTATACAGGTTGGGATGTGGGTGTCTCCTTTCTGTACTTTCTATCATTTTTTGCAACAACCTCTGTTCCTTGGAGCAGGCTGGTCTCGTGCTTCCACCACTCAGTTGCCTCCAGCCCACTCGTATCTCCACCTCTCATCTCTCTTGTGTCTAATCTTCTCTGTCTCATACTAACCCTTATACCCAGTCCATCTGAAATCTTCACCCTCTTTTGACTTTCCTGCAGGTGTTGACCTGCCACATTAATGGCATCATACTCACCTGTCTCAGAAAGCCAACCTCAGCAAATAAAAATATAAAATATACATATATTCACACAAATGCACATCCTTTTAGTCAGAGTACTTAAGCATCATTAATTCAAACCTTAGAACATTTAAATGTGCTAATTTTTTTCTTTAAAAAGATTTTACAGAGTAAGATATTAGTTTGTTATGTATATGCTGAAACTAATGTAAATAGTTTATTATTTTACATGTCTTTAATTGAATAGCTTTTAAAAATATTTGTTTAAAGATCGTATCACTGCTTATATTTTCATTTTCCCCATCCTTTGTCTGTCTTTATACACATTAAGTTTTATATTTATATAATTTTTAAAAAATTCTTTTTTATTTTCTGGGATGTGATGTTAAGCTTCAGCAGTAATTCGTAACTAAATTCATATTGCACAATTTTATTTCAATTGTTTCAACTCTTTGGCAGGTTTTCCGAGTTATAATTTGCAATCTTTAATATTATTTTTATATTTTCCTTGTGGCAATTTTCTGAAATTCTTAAGAACATTGTTAGCTTTGTTATTGTATGCTTTACTAAGTTATTAATATTAAATATAACTTGCTTTCATTGTCATAAACTTGTGCGTGCTCACACGCATACAGTTACACTGACACACACACACACACACACACACACACACAAAACACACGCACACATGCATGTGCATACATGCACACATGCATGTGCGCATGCGTGCACACACAGTGAATTATCATTGTACTTTTAGTAACTTTGGAAATAAAAATTTAACATAATCCATCATGGCAATACAATGTACTGTTCCCCTTATTCCAGCAATTATTCCTATAGTATTTCTCTTGATTTTATTATTTTTTTTATTTAATTAAAAACATCCTGTCTTAGAAATTTATAATGAACATTAATACAGTAGATTTACTCAATTCAGATGCTAGTGTACATCCTTTGCAACATACATGCACATGGTTTAAGTATTGAAGCATTTGTAAAGCATATTTAATATTTTGATTTGTTTATGCACACAATATTTGCTTGTAGTCCTAGTATTGAATTGTTGAGGTTGAGTTTGCTACATTCTTGTGAAGCTTCCAGTGTTTTTGTTGTGTTTTGTTTTTTTGTTGATATTTGGAATTTTCTTTTTCATTAATCGTGAAGTGGTGCCTTCAGGTAAGACCTGGATATTTGCAACACCAGTCTGCTTGGCTGAGAAACCTACACAGCTTTTAAGGGCTCAGAGTTTTATTGAATGACTTGATTGGAGCCTTTTTGCTAAAGATTTAAAAAATTCCTTCAGAGATATTGCTCCTTCTCTCACTTTCCTTTTATTCAGATTGGAAAGTTAATTCTGGGACATATCTTGTTTTATGCTGAATTTGTTTGTTAGACACCTTAGTAACAAAAGAAAAAAAAAAAAGGAGAAAACCTAAAATGTTTTTGCTTGTGGATTCCAAATAGTCCAAAATTTCCACTATATATCTCATGGGATATTTATGTCAGTCTGTAGCTATCTACAATTCTGATTTACTTATCCTCTTATAAAATAAAATTTTAAAATCAAACCAAATAATTCGGTTTGTATTTAACATCAAGCATGTTGGTTTGCAGAAGCCTCTAATGCTGTAATTTGAAGTGAATTGCATTGCTAAATAATCCTGACATCTTCATACTTTCTTCTCTTCATTAAATAACTCCTGGCAAATAGGCTGACAATCTTTAAATACAAATAGTGTTTGGTAGTAAATCACCAGTCATATGTCACTTAGGTTTTTTTCCTCTTCTGTCTGTCTTTCCTTTTGTTTATGGTTCTATCCACAGTGTGTCACTGAGACTCAGTATTATATACCACTGCAAGTAACCAAGTGTTGTTAGAGAAGTTCATAGCTAGTTTTATTGTAGTCACTTTTAGTCCCCTAGAATTATCCAGTAGCCTTTTTGTTGACTTCAGAAATATTTGTGGCAGAATACTACAGATTATGGTGTAGAGGAACTCCATACTGCATATATTAACTATATATTTTCTTCATTTATAAAGCACAACTCCTCTATTGACATCAAATTTGAATATTATTTACTATATACAAAACCTCTTCTCATAAATATATTTACTGGAGGAAATATATCCTATATAGTGCTCTGCCACAATTTGTTGGTAAAGAAGAAATTGATAATAGTACTGTATTTTTGTTTTTGTATATCTGATCACTATCTAGCATGACAATAGTGTGTTCACCTAAAAAAAAAAGAATGTTCTTTCTGTTAGTCATTAGTCTATTATCTATGCTATTATCTAAATGATTACATTTTTTTTTATTGTTCATTTCTTTGAAAATCCTGTTCTTTCTCATAAACACTTTCAGACAGTTATTTACTATCCATTAATACATACACAGTCCTCATGCTACACTATATGCATCTTACCATTGTATTTGATGAATACATCTGACATTCATATATTTATGCATATATAATGCTCATTAACTAGATCTTGTCTTTCTATACATCTGCCACTCTATTATGTACATGAGATAAATATTGAAACTTGAGCCAACAAAGGAATCTTTATGTGGCTGCTCAGCCAACTAGAAACAACAACCAAATCTTCCTCAAATTACATCTTAGTTTCTTGAAGAGAGAGGGGGCACAGTCTATATGCAGTGTCTGTGTAAAAGCTGAGATGGTCATGCAAGACCACTTTTTATTGTAGATCTACTGACCTGAGGCTAAACAACATCTTGTGACTAGTTACATTAAATACAACTTGATACTCCATAAAGATCTTGTCACTATCTACTATGGTCTTACTGCAGTCAAATATCAATGACTTAGTTTATACTATTGTCCTTTACATCCTCATAATAAACTTGTTTTGTCAGTCATGTTGATGTAGGCATCTATTATTATTGTTAGTTTTTAGATTACCAGGCTTTCCATTACTGGAATATTAGAAATTTTAAGGTGTGCACAGTTGATTATACTGATACTCAAGACAAGACTGGTATTTTATTAACATTAAGAGCATAAAAGATAATGTCAGCCTTTGTGAGATTTGGACCTTGCACTTCTTCCTGTACAACATTCTTTTGGGGAAAGGTAATGAAGTTCGGACTTGTTGTGTAGCCCTTCTCAACTCTGCTTGAGCACTGCTATGGTGTTACAAATATAATTATTTGAGGGAGCAATCCAATATGCAGTGTCATAGTGAAGAGACACTGCTTCAGTTTTGCTGTGCAACCCATATCTCGGATGTAATCAAAACCTTTGATGGTGGCTGTAACCTGAGAAAGATAGTCTTTGTGTGTTTAGAGAATGGGATTGTTATGGATGGGATACTGTATAGTACAGAGTTATTAGCTTCTAATTTGTGAGCTTAAATTTTACAAATTTTAACCTTGTATTTAATTTCTGCTGGATTGAGCGGAATAAAGTATGTGTATGTATCATTTATTCAATGTGTTCTGGTCAATCAACTAAATACTTCGTTCTTTTTTAAAAACGAAACCTTGTGTCTAATTAAAAACAAATATTTAGACATTCTAATCTATGTAACTCTGTAGACATCAAAATCAGCATTTGTTTAAAACTGGTTGGTGTTTTGCTTGAATTTTTGTGCTTCTCAATGAAGATAAGGAAATATCCAAAATTACTTCAGAAGTTACTTAACATTTTTCCATAGTCATACCACAAGTCCAATAATAGACTGTGATGCACCAGTTTAATTGTACACATTACTCAAATCAAAAGTAGTAAGTTTCACAGATTATTCAAATGAAGGTGTAAAATATTTCACTGAAAGACTAGTTATACTTGTTTGATATTATGTCACAAAGGATTTGACCATTTAATTCTAGTTAAACATTTGCTAGTTAAATATGTTTAGTGCATTATAAGTAAGCATCAATAAAATTATTTAAGTGGTTACTAATTGTATTAAAAGAAATTTTCACTAGATTATTTAAAACAAATGGATCCATTAGTTGTTGCTATTTAGCCCCAGTTGACTGAGATGACTTATCAACACATTACAACCATGAACCCATCTTTTTTAGGGCTATATAGGACTGCATATCCAAATAAGTTCTTTCCTTCCCCAAGATGATATGGTATGAGTTTCTTGATGGGTATAGAATGAGGGCAATTTTCCTGCTATTTCCAACTAGTCAGTAACATCATAGAAGTTTCCCCCACTGGCTCAAGCAATCCATTTTTTCATTGTTTACAATATTTTCCCTACTCTCAGTTGTACTTCATGTAAAATTTCTTAAGTTCTTTTTTTTTTAAACAAAAAAACTTGTATAGGGTCATCAGCAGTCAGTCTGTTAATGACCCATATGAACAGGGCAAATGTATCTAATCTAATTAGTTATATATAAGTTTATAGGATTTTAAGCAATTTTGCCATAACCTGTAACTCCATCCAATCTCTTTTTTGCATGTCCCTGAAGAATTTAAAATTCTGATTGTTAGTAGATTATTTTTGAAGATGTGAGTGGCTGTTAGACTATTTCTCTTGTTATCTTCCATCTGCATAACCTCACACCCATTACCTCTCTTCCATCTTTTTTTTTTTACCCTTTTATTAAACATATGCCAAATTTAATATTGGTCTCTGAATGCCACTCCCTTTATTGCTGCTGTTGATGCTGCTGCTGCTACTATTACTGCTGCATTGCTTCTAACTGACTTCTATTTTTTTTCTGCATGGTAACAATTAATTACTTATTAGAATATCAAGTTTGCATAAGCTTGTCTTGAATTCATCATCATGAGTAAGCCCATCAGATTTAAGTACTGTTTGGTCCCTAATACAAATTGTTGTTATTGTTATTATAAGAAGGAATTGTTTAAACAGAACTCAACAGGATAAAAGGAAAGCCCCTAAATTACATATTTGGAATATTCTAAAATGAAAATAGTTTAAAATTGTAATTTTAATTTTTAAAAATTACATCAAAAGATATATTGCTATGACTCAAATGTGATCTTCCAAAATTCCTCCATTTTCTGTTATTTCCTTAGGAAAAGGTAGGATAATGTTAAACATATTTTGGTGTATATTATTGTTATTATTATTATTTGAAATATTTTCAAATATTTGAATGCTCCATTACTTTTGATATTGAAATTAATAATAACCAGAGCTTTATTATTCAGCTCTGGTGAATTTGGTGTGAAATAAAAAAATTTTGGGGACCATGTAATTTATAGAGACACTAATCATAATAGCTGGAGATGCCATCTAGGAGGCAGGTCCCATTTAGAAAATATTTCAAATTCATAGGCTTTGATGAAATCTCCAGAAATCTCTAACTATGAAATATTATTTTAAGTGTAGTGTTGCAATCTCTACCTAAAGAAGTACTGTGTAATACAATTGCTGAAGTGAACATGGATTGATATTGGAAATACATTACAAATTTAGAATTAATTTTGTTATATATATTTTGAACATAAAAT
Organism: Octopus sinensis; assembly: GCF_006345805.1. Classification (NCBI taxonomy): domain Eukaryota; kingdom Metazoa; phylum Mollusca; class Cephalopoda; order Octopoda; family Octopodidae; genus Octopus; species Octopus sinensis. The sequence continues at coordinate 120,287,340 of NC_042998.1, forward strand.
GTGAAACTAACATCTCTGTGAAACATATTTCAAACAAAATCCATATATATATATATATATTTTTATTCTGATGGGCTGTTATATAATTGTCCTTAATAGTAAGCAATTCAGTCTCAGTTCATTTGTGTTTGTACATATATGTTAATTTTGAAAATTTTGTAAATAGTTGAGTTTGTCTTGCCATTTCACCTCTCATCTCAATTTAATGTTGGCACACATACACATAGAAATACATACACAAACATTAATTCTGTTTTGAATTATTGTATTGTTGGCAAATATCTTCATTTCTCTAATAATCAGTTTTGAACATCATTAGTAAAATATTCTTAGTATCTAATAGACTTATTTTGTTTATCTGAGACACTTCCTGATTAGATTGATTAGATTTTAAAAAAACACAAATTCAAAATATTTTTTCACATCAGTAATTCTGTCATACTGTCATTTAGTTCTCTTAATTTATGAAAAAGTTCAATATTAGTACATTCCCAACTATCAATTTATTGCTATTATAACTGTAAATATTTTATCTTGTTATACAAATACTACAGTTTTGATTTGAAATGTTAGATTAATCTGAATAATTCTCATATTTAAAATTGGTTGTATTCAGTAATTTTTGTTCAGGAAATATTTTTGTATTTGAATCAATTAAGTTTGGGTGTTGTAGTGTGATAGTAAATTCTTAATGGCCTCAATTTCTAATTTGAAGTTTTCCAACGTTTCATCTACATCCTCTTGGGAATGGCATAAGCATCACAACAATCCCACTTACCTTGAGGGAATCTCTTCATAGTGATTTGACTGCCTGGAAATACCAGCCAAATCTATCTTAGAAACGGAAGGAAACATTAGATAATGGAGTCTTATATAGACTATATCTGAAAATGAAAGATAGGATTGTTAAAGCTTGCAAACCTTTGTTCATAAGTCTGATCAAGGATGGCATGCAGGTTAGATAACAACCACAAGCATTATGCTTGTTTATTAATTGAGAAAATAACATTTTCCCCTCTAAATCTTCTAAAAAAATTGAAGTTTAATTTAAAATTTTAGAATTTAAAAAGCTGAAATCTATAAAAAATTAAGTGGTTAGCTAAATTTATTTTGCCACCATAAAGCATTTGAAAATGTTATAATAGAGAAGTTGTTAAAAAAAAGTATTTAATTGACAAGTTGATTATGCATTTATCCTTAAATTATTTATTATTTAAAATTTAGATTACATTTTGTAAAATATTATTTTCATTTTTTTTTATACCTTTATTTTCAAAATGTAAGAAAATTTGTGTAGAGTTATTTCATGGGGATTCTATCATTGTTCAAGTATATAATTAGAACTATCAGTTTATAACTATTGTAACTCTTTATTTAAAAGTTTATATTGGTTCTTGTTAAAATGGATTAATCTTGATTAATATGGCTTTCATATCTGTTCAGTTATTAGCTTATTACTTAATTTTAAATAAGCTTTTCATATATTTGTAAAACTTTTTGTTTACATGTTAATATTTGTCTCATTTTTCTTTTTTAAAGGACATGTACATGAATATTAACCGCATCTTAAGTGTTGCTCAGCGGCTGTGTGATACTGGTCATTATGGTGCCAATGAAATCCGCCAACAGGCCAGCAAACTGGAGAGGGATTGGAAGACTTTAGCAGCAGCTGTTGATGATCGTAGCACTGTCCTTAGTATGTCTGTGATTTTTCATAAACGTGCAGAACAGGTTAGCAAATTGAACTTTTCTATTTTGTTTAACCTTTTACTTTAACTTACTGGGGTTTAGCGGGGAAAATATTCCTTTGAGAACTAAGGGATAAAGAAACTTCATTAGAAACTTCACTGTTTTTCTGATGCCTATGATTTTATGCTGAAAAGGTAATGGTTCCATTGGTTATGACTAACACTAGATAGTTTTCAGCTAGCTGTCTTAATCCAGAGTCACAGCATCACCTACCTGACCAATGTTTATAATCAGAGTTTTTTTTTTTCCTTTTTACCTTTTCAGCTAAAGAGAAAGTGATAGGATAAACACACCTAAATAAAAGTGGCTTGTCAGGAAATTTTTAAAGAAATCTGTTTTTGAACAAATTGGAATATGTTTGTTCTGTGAACTACTTTTTGATAGATTTTATAGTGATGATGAATATAACTAAACCTGGTAATGTAAAATAGTTGATGCACACAGTGTTGAGGTTTTACGTTGATGATAAATATAACTGGTTACTTGATATTAAATAATTATAGTGGATTTTGTCAATGTATTGGGAATTGATAACTCAGCAAGATTTACCTTCATTTGTTGATGTTACTTTGTATATGGGGATACTTTAAGTACTTATTTGAGTGGAAAATCCACCCTACTTCTGCCTTGAAGTTGCTCTTCTTTAAACTCATTCGCCATTTCCCAACTCTATGTAATCACATCTGTCTCCTTTATCAAGGGCTAACACCAAAGTGATGTGTATCGAGTCTGTGGAGGACCCTCTACAGAGTTACTTGGCCAAATCATCAAACTACACCATGCAATCTAAATTAAAATAAACAAAAAAATATAAAAAATGACCTGATAATAAGCTTACAGTTGGAATTTCATTCTTTATAGGTTTGTTCAGTTAGGGTTGATCTGATCTGGAAAGCAACATCAAATCTTCAGAAAATTTTTTTACATTATTTATTCTGAAGTTCCCAGATATTATTTTGTCAAACAACATATACCGAAAATAATGCGCTTAATCAGATTAATTCTCATTCTATAATTTATTGCAATCCATAAATACTTTACACATATATTGAGAGCCAATTTATTTATTTTTGACAAGGGGAATGATTCTTTCTGTACTAATTTTTTTTATATCGTTGTTACCTCCCTTGCATAATACATTTCCTTGCTCTCGCGATTTGCATTCTGATTTTGGAACGTGACCGTAGTCAGAATATTTTTGCCTTCGATTGGAGATTAAAATTAAACTTAGATTATATATTTTGACCGTGCCAGTTTACTCTTACTGCTATACAAGGATTTACTTAAGACTGGGTTTTTTTTTTTTTTACTGTCTCATAATGAAACAAAAATGTTGCTATCCTCAAAATGTTAGAAAATACTTCTCTTACGTTTATAGAAATGTTTCTTTAAAGATTTCATATCTTACTTGACATTATTCACACTTACTAAACCCCCATGGGTGACTGAGTTATCCATACTGCTTATTCAAATAAGTTATAATGATTGATTATTTCTTCCTTTTATACAAACTTTACTTTCAATATATATTCATGCAATTCAGTATCTTGCTCAAGTCCATGAGTGGAGGCTAGCCTGTGAGAGTCCTCAGATTCCATCATCCATTAAAGACCTAGAGGAAGCCTTACAACAACACCAGACATTAATTGAAACCATCAGCCAAGCCTATGCTGAGGTAAGTACTGACATCCATCAGTTTTTTTCCAGTTTTTATTTAAAGTAGAATAATGTTAGCCTTTAAAGAAGGTTAGCTAATTTGTTCATCCTAATTTGCCTAACCTAAATACCCTCCTCTGATATATTAAAATTATGTTTTGATAAGTAATGATCTAAAAGAGTATAAGGCTGAGAAACACCAATACTGTAGGCTGAATATATTGCTAAACTTGTGCTTTAATCATGGGAAAATCCTGAGTAACATTTTATTTCCAGTTTTGGTTCTACAAAGTCAGTCTTTTGCTTAGATTCATAGTGTAATGATTGCAATCTCAGATTAACTCACTACCTAAAGTCAAGCCCAAATTGGGAAAAGGTAGTAGCCCTTCTGTGACTTTATTTCTAACAAGTGGTTTAGTCATACAGGGAACACAATTAGAAATATTTAAACAATGAAGAAAAGATTGCATTAGCTCATGGATTAATGTTATCCATTACCAGAATCTCACAAAAATGATGCCATTGTTTACTGAACATGTATGCTATTTACATTTACAAATTATTAATATTGATATCAGTACTGTTATTTAACTGTTTACCTTTATATCCTGTAGGTATGTGCTGATGGGAAGGCATTATTGGATACACTTCAAACGCCAGTTACTTCAAGTAGTAACAATTCTATTACAGCCAAGGCTGATTATTCAGAAGCAGCAGGACATGTCCTAGATGTTATTCATGATGTAAGTATACATGCATATATGTATATAGGTGATAAAATTTGTCAATTACTGGTTTTAACACGAATTATGGGCTAATACCTCAGAAAAAGCTCTTTCATATATATGCACTGATTTTTCATAGAAATGTTTAACCCTTTCATTACTGTATTTATTTTGAGAAGCTCTGTGTTTCTCTCAATTACTTTAAATAAAACAAAGAATTTAGTAAAATAACTTAGTTATCATTCAACTAGTGTTAGGAACATAAATTGTGACTAAGGTTTGGTGGAAGATTTTAATTCAGGACGATTGAAAATAAGACATTTGTACTCAGAGACAGAGCCAGTTTCAGCTGGGTTGGTAATGAAAGGGTTAATCAGATTTGCTGTTTAAAATACATTCTGAAAGATCCTGCTTCCTAAACAGAAGGAAAAAAAAGAAAAGAAGTTAAAAGCGACCCTTTAACTTTACAGATGCAAGCTTTAAAAGTGCATCTGCTGTCAAGTCAAGATTGGAAAAAAAGAAATTTGTCTCAATTTTTCCAAAATTTGTTTAGTATGAGGATCATAACACACATGCACGCAGGCAGGTAGAGAGAGAGTTATTATTGAAAGTTTCTGGTTTGCTTATACTGTGATTATATTGTTCTCCATAAAGACATGTGCTACTGATAGTCATTAGTAGTCTGCCTACTAAGTCATTATTTTAAAAAAATTCCTGTGATCTACTTTTGTTCAGTTACTATAGAAAGTTTTGTAATTTATTAGAGTGACTTCTTGGCATCTACCACGACCAGTAAATTTGGGCAATGTGCTTGCATCAAGCTTTATCTGAATTTTGGCAGTTTGGTTACTGAAATCTTCAGAAGGCTTCAGCAGACTTCTGGCAAACATTCTATATATTAAACACAGGTCTTTGAGAAGCATATGTGTTACAAGGATGGTCTTTGTCAGTTCAAGATGATGAGCATTCAAATCAACAAGTCACCAGAAAATATGGTTAAAATTTGTGAACTCATCCATGAGGACCATTGCTGAACCAACTATCAGTTTCCTCTCATGACTGGAATCAGCTGTAGAGTCTGTCAAGTGGTTCTCTCAAAGCCTGAGAAGCCTTGAGGTTTGTGAGAAGGGTAACAACTTTTATCTTTAAACTCATCACAAGTAATTCAAGTTGTGTTTATAGCTATGATCCAGACATAAAACAACAGTCATTGTTGTAGAAGAGCCTGCAGTCACTCAGACCCTAGAAAACATGACAGATTCAGGTTGTGACAAGATTCAGGCTCATCATTGTTTCTCTGCTTATGTTCAGAGCATTGTTCATTAGTATTCATTCCACCTAGCAGTAGAATGAATTCTGGTTTTTACTGTGATGTTTGAGGCACTTCATAAATAACAAAAGTTGTTGTCTTATGACTGTGTTCCTTGGTTCAGATCCTTAAGACAATGAAGTTTTTGACAAGCATAGAATGAGAGTTATTCCACACACTTCATATTCACCCATCTTGTTCCTTTGTAACTTAACTGTTTCCCAAAATAGAGGTCCAACTCATGCCAGCATAGGAAAAGGACATTTGGTGATGATGATGATACTGAACATTCAAAACTGTTAATGAAATTCAAGTAGAATTGCTAACAGTATTGTTAGATAGCCTTTTGGGAAAGGACTTTAACAGTTCCTTTACCACATGGAAGATACATTGGTATTGTTGTGTACATTTCCAAGAGGACTATTTTGAAGGAGTTGGTCCCCAAATCATCATCATTAATCTACATCTCCTCCTCTCCCCACTCCTTCATGCCCAGTTTTTCCGTGCTTGCATGGTTTGGAAGGGTTTCCTTCATGATCAGCCTTCTGCACTTTTGCTGTCTTCCACTGGTTCTTTCCACATGACTCTCCTGTCACTTCTTCACCTACTTGTTACCATTCAAATAAAAATAATGTAGGAAACATGCTATTTATTAGAATAATGGTGCAAATTCTTTGTAGGTTTGCTAAGAACTTTCTGATATCACCATATATGTATGCATTCATATCGATGATATCAATCTTATATGTTGGTGTGGTATAATTTGTTGCTCACGACCTGGGTTTTATCTACCTGTAGTGATATTCACTGTATTGCAAGTATTAGGACCAGGTTTTGACACACTACTTGCTACTGCAGAAACCCAGGAGGTATGGTCTCTCCTTTATTTTCTTGCAGCAATATTTGAGGCTCTGCAAAATGTTATGAACTCTGTTCTTCCTTTCCTGATGAAGCCATGAATATATATATATATGTGTGTGTGTGTGTTGTGTGTGTGTGTGTGTGTGTGTGTTTAATTTAACAATGAGTTTTCAAGCTATTTTAAATAAAGAGGTAAAGAATGAGGAATAATGGGCAAAAACCAAAAATGGCTACTCCATCAATTGTGCAGACACTAGTAAATATCAACTCTATAACTGACTGATGATAAGGTCTTTTCATATTCATTAATGTAGCAATTGAACCAATACTTTACTATTTGTCTAAATACTGTATCATATTGAAATATTGTACCACATGTCTACTGTACCATTTGCCTAAATTCTGTACCACAAGAATAAAAATTTTATCACATTTAAATTACTATACCATTTGTCTGAAGGCTGTACTACATGTCTAAATACTGTACCACATGTCTAAATACTGTACCACATGTCTAAATACTGTACCACATGTCTAAATACTGTACTACATGTCTAAATAAAGTACCATATGTTTAAATACTGTACCACTTGTCTAAAAACTGTGCCACTTGTGTGAATATTGTACCACTTGTATAAATGTAACCACTGTACTATTTGCTTAAATATAAATCCTTTTTTCTATCTTCCAGGTTCTAGCTCATCAACGTCATTTAGAACATCTGTGGCATAACAAGAAAGTGAAGTTGCACCAGAGGTTAGGTTTGCGCTTGTTTCAGCAAGATGTCAAACAGGTACAGTTGTTTTTACTGCAGCTGCATTTCTTCTGACTTATATATTTTAGGAGAGAGAGACAAATGACCAATATATAAGGTTGTCCCAAAAGTTCGTAGAAAGTCTTGGAAAATAATGGTCTTTATTTTGAGGAATAATTTTTGTTGTTTTTGTTAGTACTTGGCGAGTAAAAATTCAATTTTCGCAAGTGTTTACGAACTTTTGGGACAACCTAATATTAGAACTTGGTCTTGAATTGTGACATAGATTGTCAGTAAGATCTTTTTAGAATTGAAATATAAATTTAAAAGCTATGATTTTGATATTATAAGTCGTATATTTATTTTGAAAATAGGAATAAATATAATACTTTGTGATAATTGAAAAAAATGATTGAGGAAAACTACCCAATAAAAACAAAATAAAATGAAAACAATATGTACCTCCAGCTGCAAATACATCTATTTTTTAATGTATGCATTTGGTTTGCCTCCTTTAGGTGATTGATTGGCTTGATAACCATGGTGATGTTTTCCTGAAGAAAAATACATCTATAGGAAAAACTTTGCAAAGGGCTAAAGCTTTACAAAAGAGCCACGAGCATTTTGAATCTGTTGGACAAGTAAGTTAAGTTTTAATTTTTACTCACAATGAAAACATATACATGTGTACATGTGCGCACACATGCACACACACATACAGATACATGTTTCATTTAATATACGCAGTATTTAAATATGAGTTACTAATAGTTTCATGCAGTGGAAACACTATAATTCACCAGATTTATATATCATGCCTCGTGTCTCCAAATAATGTGTCTATTAAGTGATATGTATCTCTCACTGGCTGGAATACTTTTTTGTTGATCTTACTAATAACACCATTGTAAATGACATATATGCATAAATGAACAAACCTACCAATCATTGTCAAAATGTCTTGTTGTTAATTAAATTGTAATTCGACCAATAAGTTCATTGTTTAAGAGGAAAATGTTTTCTTTTTTCAGTATTTACATCTACACAATATATTGGTTAATTTTCACTGGAGATGTATTTAATACCAGACTGGATTTGAACTAAAAACCTATATTTTTAAACTAAGGATAATAACCTATGTGTCATTTGTGTAGGGAAAATGATTATGACTACCCTTAGGTTAGGTGGCAAGCTGGATGAAATGTTTAGCAGTATTTTGCCCATCACTACAGTCTGAGTTCAAATTTCACCATGGTCAGCGCCCTTTTGGGGTCGATAAATTTAGTACCATTAAAAGGCGGATTTATGTAATCAACTAGTTGCTTCCCCACAAATTTCAAGCATTATGCCTTTATTATTACCTTAAGCTAAAAATTCAGCTATTTCTCATGTGTTGTTCTTGCATATAACTGATTGGTAGCCTAATTGTTAACCATTTCAATACCAAACCGCCCGAAAAAATTTTGGTTAATGTGACCAAACCGCCCAAAGCCGCCCGAATTTACCTATTCATATTTAAATGAGAATATCAGAGCAAATCTCTTTAGTACATTCGTGAAAACACGTATTATACTTTGTAAACAGTTCAACTACAGTTTTGTACAAAAATCGAAGTGTAATTTTAATTCTGTGAATTTGGGGAGATTTTTTTCCGAAATTTGTTCCTATTGTGTTTTCAAAATTTGTAATTCTCTCAAAAAATGGATATGAATTTCATTATATCAAGCAGCAAGTCAGAATTCGAAGGATTTTCTACTGAAGACCTTCATAAATCTAACTCTATGACTGAAAAAAAAAGCACGTGGTATTTGATAATGAATCTGATGTTTCATTTTCCGAAAGTGAAAACAGTGAATCCGAGAGCTCCGACAGCGATAAAGAAAATGAATTGGCACCTGAATGGAGTGAAAATTTAAAAACTGTTTCTTTCAGTGATTTTTCTGAAGAAACTGGACCAAGCCACAGACTTTCCCAGAAGAGTAAAGCCTTAGACTATTTCTTTTTACTTTTTCGAATGAGCCTATTTGAAATCATTACGGCAGAAACGAACCGTTGCGCTAAATGTAAACAAAACGAAAGAGAGGATAGTTAGTGGTTTCCCATAACCTTAAATGAAATTAAGACTATTTTGCCATAAATATTATTATGGGTATCAGAAAGTTACCCAGAATAACAAATTCTATCGTAAAATTTTGTTGTATACCCAATTGAATTTTAGCTAATAACCCATTTTCTATAGCGATGTTTGAACAAAATTTTAATAATTTTATATTTTGTTGAATTTACCTGTATCTACCTGCAATTAGGGTCGCTTTGTGACAAAAATTATAGTATAGAATTGGTTGAGAACATTTCATTAAATTATCTTCCAAAATTCACGTTAATATATTGATAAATAAAAAAGTTATAGTTGTTTAATGAAACCAGACTAAATTTATGATTACATTAGAAATTAATTGAAACACATAAGGGGTGTATTTTGGTCAGAAATATAGTTATGAAAGGGTTAAAGAATATTATTACTAAGTTAAGAAATAGAGTTCCTAATCTGATACTATGTACATATCTAGGAATAGGACATCAGACAATGATTGGAGATTGAACTGATCAAAACAAAGTAGGTGTAAATGTTAATTAATCCCTTTAGATATTTTAATATGGGTATTTGCAATCTGATTAATCAATTACATATTTAAAATTTTAGGATGTCTTCCCCTCAGTGTGGATTTAAAAAAAAAAATTATGTATTTATTTTTTCCCCATTGTTGCTTAAATACTTTGGTTTAGTTTAGGTACTTAATGACATTTCTTACTTAAAATATCTTCCTTTTCTCACTGAAATATTGTCTGTTTTCACCCTTTGATGACAAACTTGAAAGTAAGTAACAGATGTTATTGCCACATATAGGGTGAATTTTAAACTCCAAAAATTTCTTGATTAACATAGCAATTATAATAATTATAACAAGAAAATAATAATTTCTAAAATAAGAACAAAGCAACAAATTTTTAAGAGAGGGTATAGTTTCTCTCTCCTCTTCCTGTCATAGGCACAAGGCCATGCATTGTTAAGAAGGGTTTAGCTGTTTAGATTGGTCCTTGTAGTTGACTGGAAGTATTTTTTTTCCTAACCATAGAAAGACAAAAATCAAAATCATTGTCAAGAAGATTGGAACTCAGAAAGTAAATATGCCAAAGTATTTAATCTAACGTTCTTATGCATTATCTTTATTTGAGTAAATATAAATTGTTAAATGATTTCAATAGATTTCTCAATGGAAATACTTCATTCTTTGTTTATATATAACAGTAATAAATTTTATCTGTATCTTGTGAATTTAGGTTATATCTTAGCAGTGGTATTTAATGTTCTAATATTGAAGTGTGGAAACAACCCTCCAGTATTTGAACATTATCACATTATCAGTTGTTTACAGTAACTCAGTTCTGTTGTATATATAAAAATACATCAGCATATATAAAGGTGTGGCTATGTCGTTAAGAAGGTTGCTTTCTGACCAGAAGGTTTCAGGTTTACTCTGCTATGTGGTACCTTGGATTAGCATCTTTTACTATTGCTGTGGGTTGACCAAAGTCTGGTGATTGGATTTGGTAGATGGAAACTAAAAGAAGCATGTTGTCTATATGTGTGTGCATGCATATATGTGTATCTCTTTGTTTTGACATCACATGATAGTTGTAAATTATAGTCGCTGTCATACAAGCAGAGTAATTTATTTCTAATGTTCTGCAAGAACATGTCTGATCATAAGGAAATATTATCTTGCTTGGAAACAGGTGAAGGTTGGTGACAGAAAGGCATCTGGGTGTATAAAATCTGTTGCAATAAACTCTGATCTCATGCAAGCAAGGAAAAATGGACATTAAATGATGATGATAATGAAACACAATATGGACAGTGGATGGTGGAATCCACAGGGTAGTGGACAGAATTCATTGTTGTTTTTGGTTACATACATGTTGATTTTGTGCTCAAATTCTGCCCAGATTGATTTTGCCTTTCATTTTATTGAAGGTCACTAAATGCCTATAAAGTACTTGGTTTGATATAACTGGCTGTATCTTTGATGGTTTTGTCTTTGTAATAGAAAATTCCATGAACGAAACCAGTAAAAGAACAAAGAATACATGACCTTGATTTAAAAGCCAAGCTAATTCATGTACATGTAATGAAAACATAGTATACATGTAATAAAAACATAGGCGCAGGAGTGGCTGTGTGGTAAGTAGCTTGCTTACCAACCACATGGTTCTGGGTTCATTCCCACTGTGTGGCACCTTGGGCCTCACTATTATAGCCTCAGGCCAACCAAAGCCTTGTGAGTGGATTTGGGAGATGGAAACTGAAAGAAGCCTGTCGTATATATGTGTATATATATGTTTGTGTGTCTGTGTTTATCTCCCCAACATCGCTTGACAACCGATGGTGGTGTGTTTACGTCCCCGTAACTTAGCGGTTTGGCAAAAGAGACTGATAGAATAAGTACTAGGCTTCCAAAGAATAAGTCCTGGGGTCGATTTGCTTGACTGAAGGTGGTGCTCCAGCATGGCCGCAGTCAAATGACTGAAACAAGTAAAAGAGTAAAGAGAGTACCATGATTTTCAATTTCTTTAGCTGTATATTTCCTATCCTCTGCCCTGAATTAGACACGTTAAGGATATTCTGTGATGTACAGAATATGGTGAGTAATAATTTATGCAAACATTGGTCAACATTGGTTTATCTCTTTCAGTGCATCTGACTGGTATAAAAAGTTTGATGACAACCTGATGAGATTTGAGCAGGCTCTAAGTCTGGGTTTTATCTAAAGTAATCTTTGTAGTAAGATGAAATATATTTACTCATACATAATAGAACATAAATCTTTAATTTGTAAAGTAGCAGTTGGAGAGAGGCAATGAAAGAACCTCCACATGGTTGCTTGATTTGGTAGAAATAGCAACCAAATATCCATCTCTTAAAGAATAAAGACATATTGAATAATGTAGTCCTAGGTATCATATATTTGACTGAAAGTCACTTTTGTTTATCACTTTATATGATCAGGAGTAATCTAGGACTAAATAACAACAACTCTGTAAGTGTAGACATGTGATGTATAAGAAAGATAAAATAAAGTGTTGTTTATATTGTTGTGGTTTCCATAGAGTAGATATTACTCTATGGTGACAAATGTAGTTTTGTATTGGTGACAATAACCACAGTTTAACAATAAGATGTTAACTGGTCCATTTTGTATTGTATCAATAGTCATAAGAAAAGAAATTAATAATGCAAGTAATTTGAATTTAAATTTTTAGTAGTCTGTATGATACAGTTGTTAACCGAAAGGTTGGTGGTTCAAGTCCACCTAGGATTGTATGGTGCATAAAGCACAGCTATGGTTGTGTGATTGAGAAGCTTGCTTCCTAGCCATGTGATCGTGGTTCAATACCACTGCATAGCACTTTAGGCGAGTGCCTTTTCCTATAGCCCTAGATTGATCAAAACCTGAGGATAAATTGGGTGACCAAAAGAAGCCCATCGTGTGTGTTTGCATGTGTGTATCTTTGTCGTGACATCATTGAATAATTGTAAATGAGCATCATCATCATGCAAGTGATGTTGTTTGTTTCAGTTTTCCATGAAAAATATGTCTAGATATGAGAAAATATTACCCTTAAGCAAACTAAGGTTGGCTACAGGAAAGTCATCTGGCTGTAGAAAACCTGTCTCAACAAGTTCTGCCTGACCTATACAAGCATGAAAAATTGGATGTTAAATGATGAGGATGAGGACTGCCTTTGAAAAAGCTTGAATGTCTTAGTATTCTCTCCCTTTCTTCCTCTGTCCCCCTTAGAGAATTTGTTTATGGAAGAAATCAGTATTGTTCAACAAGTTATTGTTGCCATGTATTGATCATTCTTACTTCAGTTCATTGAACTGACCATTTCTTAAACATTCTTAATAATAGACATTATTAACAGAACTAAGCACCTATTCTTACCTTAGTAATACTCCTGATGGAACTGGCCATTTTTTTCATCATTCCTACTTTATTAACATAATTGTAGAACTGACTGTCTATTACTCATTCTTATCTCTGTCAACCATCTGTTGTCCATGCTAGACATGCTGGAACCTTGTCTATTAACCCTTGATGTTTTAATAGATATACTGGAACTGGTCTTATATTGACCATTCTTCCTTTATTGACATAATGATGGAACTGATTGTCTGTTAACCATTCTATCTTAACCCTTTGGCATTTAAACTGGCCATATCCAGCCAAAATATTTTACCAGTTTAATGTTCAAAGCAGCCAGATTCAGCTCCTCACACCTGCCTTACAATGTCATTCTAAAAATAAACAATCACATCATAAAAATCTTGAAGCTATGAGATAAGGCACAATTATTTCAAAACTGTGAATAAATAAGCATTATATTTGCCAGAGTAATCTGAGCACTAAAGGGTTAATAGATATGTAGGTGGAACTCATCATCTGTTGTTTACTTAAATTAATAATAAACCTGATGGTAAATAGACCCATCTGTTAGAGATTCTTGCTATTGTAATTGACATGTTGGTAATAGTGACCCTCAGTTGACTATAGCTTTCTAAGTCATTTCTTCCTATAATATGGGAGCACTCCATCAATTTCAAACTATCCTGTATTTCTGATCATTAATAAAACCATTTTAGGTTACAGTCTAATGAGCTAGTTTAATTGCAATGAAGCACTTGTTTGAGTTAGAATCTGTGACATTGGGATATAATTAAATGAAAGTCTTCATGTGTCCAAGTTACCCTGAAAAATGATGTTCTGTTCATTTTCCTGTAAAGTCAACATTTGTTGTAGTTCTTGTTTGATATAGGGTCAAACAACAGAGCTTTAATCAGATACAGCCTGAATTATATTTCTAGCATATTGTTTCTAAGACTGCATTGTCCTATCCATGTTATTCCTCATTCCATTTTCAAGATGGAGGGAGATTTGGCTACTATTTCTAGCAGGTTGAGCAAATGTGTAGAGGCTCTCTCTAATGGTTTCTTAGTACATGCATTAAACTTCTTTAAATTGCATTTCATTAAAAAAAGAATGAAGGAAATCTTTTCTTCTTTAGTTGATATTTGTATGCTGTATTACAGTATAGTTAATATTTTTGTTTTTAGTTGCTTTTTTTTTAAAGTGGTAGTGGGGTTAATTAAAAATGGAAGAATTATCTTGCAAAATATTGGATGTCAATTAGTGTTGGGAGGGTAAGAGCAAATAACAAACTCTTGGGATTATTGATTCTCTGCTGGGAGTTGCTGCAAGCATTCCATTATACACAGGTGATGTTCAGTTTGAAACAGGTGATGGGACAGGCGGACTGTCAGCATAGCTTTGCTCTCATTGTTACTAAATAGATAATTTTTCTTTGGAAACAGCTGCATCTGCAGTGATTCTGCACAATTCTATTATAACTTTACTGTTCTTACTGCAGAAAACTGTTGATTTCTTATTTCTTTTTCTTCCAGAAGTCCTTAGATGATGATGATTATTATTATTATTATATTTTTTTATGTTACTGAGCTTTTTGTAGTTATTTTTCTTTTACTGTAGCATTTGATCTCTTTGATAAATTATGGGATCTTATCTGAACATTTTGATTAAATAATTAAGCTACTTATGACTATTTATACTTACATTTAATCTTAATGCTCTCACCCCATGTTCTGGCTTGTTAAGCATGGTATCTAATTTAGTTTTAAATCTAAGATATTATTCAAAAAAGAAACTCTAACAATTACTATGGCTTATTACAGTTGTATTCATTCCAATTTCACCATGAATGACGAATTTTACATGATATGAGGTAAGATGGGACCACATAACAACTTTATCTTATGTATAAAGATCATTATTACATATTAAATCATTGTTACTGGCTTCTTGTCACTGTTAGAGATATAATATGTAAGTAACGGCATATCTGGCTATATAAGTATAATTGAGCCAAAGAGAAAGAACTTCTTTGTGATCTCTTGGCCTGTTCAAATAGCAACAAAATCTTGCTCAAATCACACCCTACAGCCCTGTAAATGAAAGTATTGAATACTCTAGTTCAACATATGTAGTGCTTGAGAAAAGGATGTGATGGTTATGGCTAGATTGCCTTTGATCATATATCTGCTTGGCTAGGGGTTATTTGATGTGCCTCCCCTGCCAAAACAACAAAAAAGAAGAAAAACCAAAACAAATGTAATCTGATGTAAGTTCTTTTCTTCTCTTTCTTAGATACTGTTTAAAATTGATATGACTTTAGATCATGGTAGCCAAAACAAGCCACAATTTTATGGCTAAAGTGGTTTTTGTGTTGAAACAATTTTATTTTTACAGTCAGATAATCTTACCATTAACCACTCAACCATGAAGTCAGTAGAACTTGTTAGGAAATCTGGATTAAGAAAAGTTGACCAATTAGGCAGAAAAATATTCAAAAATGTCTTGCTAATTCTAATGAAATAACCAGAAAATATTTTAATCTTTAAAACAAACTGTGATACTATCAAATTATGTTGTTTTACAATAGATATCTAATAATATATAGAAGAACATAGATTATACCAATTTATTTATTTATTTTTTAATTCTTTAGCAATTTCTCTCATGTCTGTTTTCCCACACAGTTTTAGTTATGTTCAGGCTTAGCAACAGTTAAGCCTTAATTATTTGTTAAGAACAAGTCATAATGATAACCATAATGAAATACTCCCAATAATTGTTCAGTTGTACAGGTAGTAAATGTATACCTATTAATATTATGGAGATTGTAACATGTCCCATCACCAACTCCGTCATATTTTAAGATTAATATCATAGTTTGAAAGTAGTTATATCTGGGAACATGCAACTGTTATGGACACATGCACAGTTATCTTAGACCACACCAAACATAAGCCTATCTCTATGGATTGATAAAGACTTATATTTGCAACCACTGATCACAGATGCATTGTTACTTTGTTCTATACTATTACTATATTAGCTTCTTTTCATCTAAGTTAATGTGGCAGTGTCTGTTCTAAACTGTTTCACCTCCTAAACTCTGCTCTAAATACTTTGCTCACTTCTTTCTCTTCAGAACCATATTTGGTTGGAGTTGCCCTCTCTGTTGTCTTTTTGCTATGAGCATCAACTTATTGAAATTCAGGTTGAACATTAACTATATGAATCTCATCCCTTTCAGAGAGCTTGCAATAGTTATGGGTACTTTCATTCTTTCTCTGATTTAATCAGGATAATGATAAATTCTAACATAGGTGCAGGGCTATAAATTTTAAAGGGTAGATGGTTAGCCAATTAAATTGATCCAGTACTCTACTGGTATTATATTACCAACTTAGCCTTCCATTCAAAAAGATGGATGGCAAAGTTTGCATTGGCCGAATTTGAACTTGGAATGTAATGAACTAGAACAAATACTGTAAGCATTTTGTTTTGTGATGTAATGATTCTGCCTCAGTTGTTATAACAGTAAAACACTGCATATTTTATTGTAGTGGGCACAAATAATGAAATCAACCCAGTAGATAACTGGTATTTCAAAATTGTTATTGCCTCAGTTCAGCCTTTGTTAAGCAGAGTGATGATCGAAGATGCTGCATCTATGACCATCCTGTCTTTATGAATATCAGGTCTTAAATTGTATCCCTCTCTTTTTTAATTTTTTTAAGATAGTCAGTTGTAGCTTGAGGGAGATGTAACTGTTGTTTCTAATTGGCTGAATGATTGTATTGAGACCTCTTGTTTGAAGTATTTGTATTGTTTTATTGGTAACCTATGTAAACTGACAAATATAGAGGCAATATCAGCTGTTTATATAATCTCAGCACAAGACTGAAACTAATCCAACTGATAATTCTTTTTCTGTCCATTGTATATTATTGTATTGAAATTTTTAATAAAAAAACAAGGTATTTTCATCTGTTGGTTAAAATCTACAGATATATTTTGTATAGCAGTGATGTAATTACAGTTGAAAATGAAGTTGATAGAGCAATATCGAGAATTAAAGACAGAAGTTTTGAGAACTGCTACTTTTATTGAAAACCAAAGGTTTCCACCACTTTATGTTAAGAGTAAGCTGTATAAAAAATACAAATAAGGGTAATGGTCTGTGACTGAGTCTTTACAGCAGATGGAGAAAAATGAATTGACCAGCTTATTAAAGCGTGCAGGTTTGAGTGTAAGTGATTTGAGAGAGAATAATTGGAAACTGGGGTTGTTGGTCCATGGAGCTAAAGTAATAAGTAGACCTGTGATTAATGTTGCCTTGTCATGACTATTCTATCTTTATTTGGACAGAGTGTATCGTGCATTATCCAATGTGTTGTTTTTTTAAGATGGTAGCATATGAATTATAGGAGATGGATTTGATTACTATTTTTAGCATGTTGAGTGACCATGAAAAAGCTTCCTTTTGGCTTTAGTATGAACATGTAATATGAATGAATAAAAGATGCTAGAGTGGGGATGGTTCTGTAGTAGTTTGCAGAAGACAGCATTTGATAAGTCAGTCATTGTTAGGACTGATCAGATGAGATGAGTAAGGATTGAGAAGTCTGGAAATAGTAATACAGGCTCAGTTCGTCTGCTGATATTAAGCCAACAGATAATGAGGATAATGGCAATGATGATGATGACTGTGAAGAATTATATTTCTAAGAGGCTTAGTTTAATCTAAATGATATTACACAATGAATAAATGTATATTTTTGGAATCTTGGATTTAGTTGCTTTCACGGAATTAGAAGAGTTAATAACTGCCATCATTTCAGTCAGTATTATTGGCTGATCAATGTTATTAAAGGAAGTTAAACCCTTGTAAAATACTGGTGCCTAAATATTTTTTCAGATAAAATACTGGTGCCTGAATATGCTTTCAGATTATGTTACAAAATGAATATTATATTTTGAAAATATTTAAAGGATACTGCAAGAAATAGCTAAAAACTAATTTCTCGATATCAATTTTTAAATAGTTGCAGAAATATATATATATATATATATTATATATATATATATATATATATATATATATATATATATATATATATATAAAAAGTTTTTCTTTATTGATTTAATTCTATTATTAGCATATTGAGTTAATTAAAGTGTTGAAAGTGCCGATAAGTCAAATTAAAATATATTGACAAAAGGTAATATTTAATGACTTTGCACCTTGAAAGGATTCCAGTTCCAATTTCATGTTTAATGATTTGAATAAGAGGCAGATATTTAGAGGGTTTCTAGTATAGTGTTTCAATGAAGGTAGGATTAAATAACAGTGCATGCATATTTGGTACGTTTAGTACTAGTGGTTTGACTTGAAACCCATTCATACATCATCTGAGTAAAATTGCTTGGTAGTTGAATTGCATATTTGCTGGGTGATGTTGAAAACACAATAACAATTCACTGCCACCACTACCTTTTTTACATCTACTTTTTCCATGCTAATGAGTTTGATGAGAGTTATCGAAATAGTTTTCAACAACTGGTTGCTCTTTCTGTTACCAATCCTTACTTGTGTTTCATGTGTTTATTCCATTGGTCTTCACATGCCATGAAACCACTTAGGGATAGGATGGAACATTTTGTTTATGACAGATATAAACACTGTCTCCATTTTTTTGTTTCATTTGGTGACAATGTGAAAACACATGGAAATTTACACAGATGTCTATACTTGAGCATGCATGCACAGACACTAATTACCAGCTTCCATGCAGTTTCTGGCTTACCAAGTGGATCAGTCCCATGCTATAGCAAGGACATTTACTTAAGGTACTATGCAGTTGAGTGAAACCTGAAAATGCCTGATTGCAAAACAAATTCCTTAAGCACAGAGAGATACTTGTGTATTAAAATTTTTTTTTTGTAATTGTTAATAATTTTAAAGAAAATCTTTCTTGAAATATATATATATGAGCAAACGCCCCCCCATCCATTGGACGGTTTGTATAGGTGAAGAGGGTTAACTTGGATGGTGTTAAGTTGTGGAGATGTTTGGTGATTGTATGGGGTTGTTACTTTTGGTTAGGGCATTAAAGATTCCTGAGATGTTAAAACTGTTGACTGTTTCTTCTAAATAAGGAAGATTAATTGATAGTGAATCTTAACACAGTGAACCTTTTCAAAATTGTCATGAAGCCAATAAAATGAAGGGAAGCTGTTCAGCCCACAATATATACAACTTCCAGTGGAATCACACATCATAATTAACCTTAAACTTTTTGCACTCAAATGCTTTCACATTAGGATAAGCACAATGTATTCTTCCATAGTACATACTTCATGTTGACACCTATACGTCAGACTGAATGCTGCTTTATCTCCAAAGTGACTATTGCAAGTGATATTTAAGCAATAAACAGTTCTATGGCTTTCGCATTTGACAACTGTTGCTTTATATATTTTATTTCGATTTTCACTGGCGTAGTGGTAAGAACTACGGGGTAAGTAACATTAGTTTCGAATAAAAATATAAATGGAAGTTTTAATCACCGGATGGACAGGCAAACAGAAACTGCTGCTCAATAAAGGCACAAAACTGCTTAGGGAAGTCTCTCTTCTCTCAAAAGTTGACACAAAAAGAGATGAAACTTGGGGGTGAAGTAACACAATGTGCAATAAAATAACATAAGGCATGTTTCTTTGCAAATCAATTTTATCTAAAAAATTGAACAATACCGCTTATTTTTTAAAGTTGGATGAGAAACATTAGGCAAGATTTTAGATGTAACCCCCCAAATTTTTCATGTTTTATAAGTAGTCAATTAGTCTTTTCTACTTTCAATTGAATTTTGTTGAGAATATCTTCAGAAAATTCAGTAATCACCAGTTATTTATTTGCTTTATTTTCAAGTTACTGCCTTTTCCTAGTAGTTTTTCATGTCATCTGGTTTATTGCGCGAAAAACAGCCGCAAGAACACATTTCACTGCAAATGCATGTGGTTGATTACAGTTAATTAAAGTTAGAGTGATATTCATTTTTTTAGCCGCTTACAAACATGTGAAAATGCAGAAATGAAAACAGTTGTTCTTGGTCTAATATTTAAATCAAAATGAGACTTACAAATAGTGAGCTTTATTTACATATATCTGTCATTTAAATGTGAAATCGTAGAAATGAATTGTTTAGAACGTTGGTTAATGATCATGATGATGGAAGAAACAGGACAAAAAGGAATGTAAACAGTTCGAATGGCAGGAAGGCAATCTATATGTTAAATTGATGTGGGCAAGTGGAAGGCTATCCAATAAAAATCAAAAATGGTCAGTTTCAAACTAGGGCGTTTTTGGAAGAGTAAGTAATCACAGAAAAGACTAACCTTAAAGGGCTTTCAACTCCATGGAAATAACTATTGGAGGGCTGCCTTGTAAACCACATTCCTTGTCAATCCTCTGAGAGCATAGTAAAATAGATTGGCTGAGTTTCCAACTCTCGAACAGTCTACATACAGTTGCCTGTGTGAAAAACATGGAGTGCTGAAGTCCAGCCCAACCACTTTGAGTGACTGCTCCCAGGCTTTGTTGATGGTCATGGCAAAGCTTAGTCATACGGGAAACTGTGCACTGATATTTAAACAATTAACAATTCTTTGGCTTTTGCATTTGACAACTGTTACTTTAAGTATTTTATTTTGATTTTCACTGATGTAGTGGTAAGAACAAGGGGATAAGTATCAGTAGTTTCAAATAATAATAAAAATGGAAGTTTTAATCATCTGATAGACAGGCAAACATTACAAAAGTAGTGATTCTCACTTGGAAAGTGACAATTTTGAAGATCTTTTTAGATTACAGAATGTCCCGCTCTCTCGTATCCATGTTTAAAATTTCAGTACAATTGGATGAACAATACTTGAGTTATAAGCACATAAAAAAACTGACAGAGTGGGATTTATATATATATACACACACACACACGCATGCATACACATGCAGAGAGAGAGAGAGAGAGAGAGAGAGATTTCTTGGTGCAGGCATGGCTGTGTGGTAAGAAGCTTGCTTCCCAATCACATGGTTCTAGGTTGAGTCCCACTGCATTTGGGTAAGTGTCTTCTTTTATAGCCTCAAGCCAACCAAGGCCCTGAGAGTGGATTTGGTAGATGGAAACTGAGAGAAGCCCATTGCATATATATATATATATATATATATATACATACACATATATGTGTATGTATATAGAAAAGGTGTTGGTAGAAACTCCATAAGATGTACCCAGTGTAAGCTATGGACACATAAGAGGTGCTGCAATATCAAAGGATGCACAGGGGAAATAAACACCACAGATGCTCAGAAAATAGATTCCATCACACTCCAGGGGCAGAAACTAGAACTAGTTGATAGCTTCAGCTACCTAGGTGACCAAGTTAGTAGTGGGGGTGGATGCTCAGAGAGTGTTACCACTAGAATAAGAATAGCCTGGGCAAAGTTTTGAAAGCTTCTACCCCTGCTGGTGACAAAGGACCTCTTGCTCAGAATGAAAGGTAGATTGTACGATGCATGTGTGCAAACTGCCATGCTTCATGGCGGTGAAACATGGGCCATGACTGCGGCGGATGTGTGTAGGCTCGAAAGAAATGAAGCTAGCATGATCCGCTGGATGTGTAATGTCAGTGTGCATACATGACAGTGTAAGAACCCTGAGAGAAATGTTGGACATTAGAAGCATTGGATGTGGTGTGCAAAAGAGATGTTTGCGCTGGTATGATCATTGACGTATGGGGCATTTCTCTTGTCCCACTTGACACATCTTTATCCATTAGTCTTTGTGTATACACATCATATGTCCATATAAGCTCAGTTTCGTCTCTTGCACACTGATTTCTGTGATACCTAGTTCTTTCTCCACCAGCTCATTTGTGCTACATCATTTATGCAGACTAACATTACATATCCAGCTGAACTTGCTTACATTATTATTTTTTTTCCATGTTTCACATATCGTTCTCATTAGCACTCATGTTTTGCTACATATGCAGTATCACACTTCATGTACAAGGGTCATACAATCTTCTCTTCACTTGGGGAAAAAAATCCCTTGTTGCTGGTGAAGGTAATAGTTTATTCTCGCTATCATGATTTCAGAATAGTCATCTCTACTGTTAATTAGCTCACCTAAGTAACTGATACTGTCATCTAATTCCTGAGAATCTTCCAGGCATTGGAAATATTAATTTCATGGGCCTTACTGCTAACTGCTACTATATATGTACTACATAAAAAAAAAAAAGAATTCTTATTTATCAGCTTGTCAGAGATACCATTGCATCTCTAGTACACCCACAACTAACATTACATACACAATATAAAGTTTTTACGAACTTCTTTTCTGACGAGCATAGCTACTTACCAGATGGTCACCTCTAGATTTGAGATGTAGCTTTCACTTCTATAATTTCTTCTCTACTTCAACAGAAGTATGAGAACTTGGTTATCAGCATACATAAGTTTCCATGAATACCAATCTTAAACTCCTGTTATGGACTGGATAACAATAATAAACACGAAGGAGGCTAAGAACAAACTCCTGGCAGGCACCTATATATGTACCTTGCTGAATTCATAACTGCTTTATGGTTAAACAATATGTTCAACTATCTACAATATAGTTATGTATAATAATGTTTCATTACCCATAGTACACCTATGTATAGTATTGTTTCACCAACCATAATACATCACAGTATAATAATGCTTCACTAATCACAGTACATGCTATAAAATCTTTTCTTCTATAGGCACAAGGCTTGAAATTTTGGGGGAGTGGGCTAGTTGATTATATTGACTGTAGTTCTTGACTGGTACATATTTTATCAACCCAGCAAAGATGAAAGGCAAAGTCAACCTCTGTGGAATTTAAACTTAGAAGTTAAAGCTGGTAAAAAAGCTGCTATACATTTTGTCTGGTATATTCTTACTCTTTTACTTGTTTCAGTCATTTGACTGTGGCCATGCTGGAGCACCACCTTTAGTCGAGCAAATCAACCCAGGACTTATTCTTTGTAAGCCTAGTACTTATTCTATCAGTCTCTTTTGCCGAACCGCTAAGTGACATGGACATAAACACACCAATGCTAGGGGGACAAACACAGACACACAAACATATACACACACATACATACATACATATATATATATATATATATATACATATATATATAAGGGTAAAGACCCCCTTCGGTCATGAATGACCATGGGATTGCACCTAGAAAGTTACCCTCCTAGACACAAGTCCGGGCAAGGTTGTTTATGGAAGACCAGCAGTCGCCCATGCATACCAGCCTCCCCTCTCCACACCACCAGTGTTATCCAAGGGAAAGACAAAGGTCAATACAGCTTGGCACCAGTGACGTCGCAACTCATTTCTACAGCTGAGTGAACTGGAGCAACGTGAAATAAAGTGCCTTGCTCAAGAACACAACACGCAGCCCGGTCCGTGATTCGAGCTCACAACCTCACGATCGTAAGCTCGACGCTCTAACCACTGAGCCATGTGCCTATATATATACACACATATATACACATATATACGACAGACTTCTTTCAGTTTCCGTCTACCAAATCCACTCACAAGGCATTGGTCGGCCCGAGGCTATAGCAGAAGACACTTGCCCAAGATGCCATGCAGTGGGACTGAACCCGGAACCATGTGGTTGGTAAGCAAGCTACTTACCACACAGCCACTCCTGCGCCAGCTTTTTTTACCAGCTTTAACTTCTAAGTTTAAATTCCACAGAGGTTGACTTTGCCTTTCATCTTTGCTGGGTTGATAAAATATGTACCAGTCAAGAACTACAGTCAATATAATCAACTAGCCCCCTCCCCCAAAATTTCTAGCCTTGTGCCTATAGAAGAAAAGATTTTATAGCATGTACTGTGATTAGTGAAGCATTATTATACTGTGATGTATTAACCAACTTGTTGCTTTATACATTACTATAAAATGTTTCACCAACCACATCACATCCCTGTATAATAATGTTTCACCAACCGCAATACATGACTATAATAATGTCTCACTAACCACAGTACAGCACTGTATAATAATGTTCCATGCACTACATATTCCCTGTTTCTCTAGGCACAGTTACTCCATTGATTTAACTCTATTTCTCCTGACCTTGTACACTGGGGTATTTACGAAAGTAGATAGACCATGTTTACAGGAATAGATAGACCTTGTGTACAATAATACTCACTGGAGTAATATGACATTGTCTATAGGATCAGTGAAGATATAAGTAATTTGAATGTTTACAAAGTATTAATTACTACAGTATTGTGTTGATCATCTTTTACATGAGACTTCTTGAGCCTTCATCATTGCTGTTGGATAGGGCTTAATATAAAACTTCTGATAATTCCCTTATCTTCCCTTCTTTCCCCACTTTCTCCTTACTGCAGTAGCAGCTGCTGCTGCTACTACTGGTGCAGTCAGTGTATGACAACATTATCTCTGTCTATAGGACAATGGACCCACCAATTAATGTTGAGTGTGTAAAGTCAGGGAGGGAACAAGGGGAAGGGGAGAAGATAGTAGATTGATATCTAAAGAGTCTGTCAGGCAATACCAGGGACTACATTCTAGCATCGGATCACATCCATAGTTGATTTTCTTCCTGTCTCTATCATGCATCCACATGCAACTATTATAAGCCTAAATATCTGCTATGCAGTATTTTGGGATCTTTCTAGGCATGATTTGCTGCAGTTATTTTACTAGATTTCAATTCCAAGATTTATTTTACTGTTCAAGGAAAATTTACTGCAACATGGACTGTATGTAAAAAAAATATTTAAAACTGTAGTATTCTAAAGATAAAGGAATGAAGTTGGGCAGTAATGTAATACTTGTACAAGGAGCAACAGGAGGAGATCCTGCCTCAGACAACTTACTGTTCTATGCATTGGTAAGAAAATGCTCTGCTATAGACAGTCCTTATGTTGGAGAAAACAGGTATTTTCTTCTTTTTGGAATTTTGATACATTAGATAAGCCTATTCTAAAGGTTTATTCTTTAAAATTAGTCAACTGTTGTAATTGTGAAGTAAATATCACCTTAAAATCTTTTAAGTGTATGTGTATATACACACACACACGATTTTCTTCTCATACTTATGTAGATAAACATACAGAAAGTTTGATTCATTACTGTTAACATACTCATTTAATCAACATACATGATTGTACATATCTGTGTGTGTGTGTGTGTGTGTGTGTGTGTGTGTGCGTGCATATGTGCACGTATGCATATTTACATACATATGTGCATGCATGCATATTTACACACACACACACACACACACACAAACTATCTAAAGATAGAAAAATATTTTCTCCTTCATATTATCAAGAACATCTGGTCCAGTAGTTATTAAATTTTGTAAGTGATTCAGGCATATATAAGCTTTTATATGACTCACATACAGGTCTCAGTGTAAATGTGGAATCTTACAGACTTTTTCTCCTGATGTAATTTTAAACTGTTCCTATAAGATACATATCTATTTGAATCTAATCCCAACAAAATGAATAATCAATCTATCTTTATAAAATCTTTGTATGTTTATTTATGTATGAGGTTGAACTTATGTTGTGATTCATTTCTTAAGTTTTTAACTGTCTTATGTTGTTTTCTTGAGGCTCAGATAATTCATGTAATCTGTTTTTCAGGATACCTTTTGGATGCTCAATGAAATTACTTTGGTTATACAAATCTTTGTGATTGTTTAGTCTTCAGTAGTAAACATGTCATTGCCATGTTTTCAGTTTCAAGCTTCGTTACATTTTGGTGTCAGTTTACTCTGAGTATGTTTAAACTTCATCATATTATCCTACTTAAGTTATTTACAATGCATACACTTTCATTTTACATATCTTCCTTGCTAAAGTCATTTACTGTATTAAACCCTTGATTTATTTTCAATCTGCTTTTGCTAGAAATATTTCATAAACGTTTTCCTTCCAAAGTGTAAGCAACCCTAGCATCACAAAGATACCATCAAAAAGCTCAGTTATTATGGTTCCTAACATCTTCAGTGAGATAGGTAGTGGGTGGAATTGATGAAGCAACAGACAGAAAGTGTTCTGCAACATTTTGCTATGTCCCATAACAGTTCTAAATTCAATTCTGACTTTTATCCCTCCTGTGTTAATAAAGTCAATACCTGGCATGAACTGAAGTATCACTAATCAGCTGTTCCCTCACACCAAATTTGAAGACTTGTGTGCTTATGTTAGGAATCATTTTGAAACAATTAATTAATTTAGTTATTATTACAGATGTGAACAAATTTACTTTAAACTGACATTGCCATTATTATACTTATTTGGATATTAATATTTTTGTGATAATAAATGAGTATAATAATTATGTATTCACTAGTTGGTGACTAGAAACATGGAAGTTGCAGTTTGTGTATTCATACCTTTCTCAAGTAGTGTTAATTTAACCTTTGCATAAGTATTTAACTTGTATTCAGTAATAGCTTAATGATAGCATGAAGTCTTAGCTTAACTGATGGTGGTGTAATATATTGTCATATTTAATAGTAGTCTAATATCTTTACTTTTAAAGTAATGCAACATCTTATTCTAATAAAAGTTTGATATCTAATCACCTTTAGTAACAATGTGATATCAGATCATTTAATAACTGTAACATCATACTTGATGGTAGTGTAATGCTTGAGTGTATCCGATGGAATTGCAGTTATCTTACATTTTTCCTGGAGGTTTAATATCATATTGGATAATCTGGTAATTTCACCTATTAACAATGTAAATATAATTAATAACTTCCGCTGAAGCAGCTTACCTTCAAAACAATATCAACAAGACTCTTACTTTTAATACAGTATTACTTATCTTATTCAGTAAACTTCTGTTTATATTGTGCTTTTATTGATCTCTATAAATTTTGGGTATATGTATTGTACAACCAAGGAGTGACTGATCTCTGTAACCAGTGATGTCTCTCTTTCTACATTCATAAGCATATGCATATACATACAACAGCAACAAAGCAAACTGTTCTTGATCCAGGTTCTTGAACAGAGCAAACACCCAAAATATATACCAATTAGGGAGCCTGTACCTGGTCACTTTATGTACTAGAAGTTTCAGCCAAATTTTCTCTCAAATCACGCTCTAGTATCTCAGAAAAAATATCTAAGACTTAATAAGATAATGTAGTATTAGACAGATTATGCCTGGAGATGGGGGAAACAGCAACAACAACAAAAAAAAAGGAATAGAGTATTTTTGGTCAAAAGTATCAAGGCTTACCTTAGTTAGCCTGTGCCAAGACAACAGTAATTAGGTTCCTTTCTCCACTCCACAGCTGAGGGTTTAGTGTTAGCAAAGATGCCATCTAGCTGCAAAAACAGTTGCTTCAACAAATAAGCCATTTCATACATGCTAGTAGTTTGAAATATTAACTTTGAAAAAAAAAAGTAAAACTTTCACTTTTAAGATGAGGCATTAATTCCTGTTTGTGTGACAGGAAACAAGATGACAGATTCACCACTTGTCTCACCTGGCAGCCAAAAGAGAGATGACTCAATAGGTCACTTATAATGGATTAGCAGTTTAAGTTAGACTCCTGCTGAAGACATTTTAATATTTTGTCTCCCAAAATTGCTAAAATGTCATTGTCACAGTGGTATTTGTACTTTCTTTTGTTAACACCATTTGTTCTAAAATATTTACTGCACCAAAGAATATTTATGTATTTGAAACCTAAATAGGTACTTTCTGATAGATATACCTTAGTGCATAGACCCCCAAGTACTCTGTAGCAGTGTACACATATCAAACCTACTGTAAAGTGTTTTTTTTTATTCTATTGGTGTGAAAGTCTGATACAGACAATTCATATTTATTTATAAAATAGCTCTCAGCTGGTACAAGGGTGAATTAATTTATGTATTGGTGTTAGCTCGACAAATATTAATTATTAGGACCCTAATACAGCAGGAAAATGTTTAAAAACATTAGTATGTTTACACACACACACACACACACAGCCATATGTACAGCAATGTAGCTAGATTGTGTGCTATCTGGGGCAGCCCTTGAGTTTGGCCCACCCCCTATACAGGTATATACACTAATTAAAAATGTGCTCCTCCCATAAAAGCACCATCCCAAGCACGCACACCCCAGCTATGCTACAGCATGTACAGTGTAGAATCTTTTTAAAAATCCAAAATTATGGTTAAATTCAGTACCATTTCTATGCAGTAGAGAATTTGTTCTGATTCACACTAAGTTTTACTTCTCTCCAAAACCGTTTCAACCTAGAAATACATTATACTGTAAAATGTTGAAGCTATATAGGTAATATTATTAATGTATCAATATTTATTGTATTCAACAACTTAGTGGTATTGTCCACCCGTAACAACACCAACAATAATGATTTCAGTAGAATGGTTCATAAACAAAACAACAACTTTACTATCAACTACAAGTGCTGTCATGTGCTTAAAGTCAACTAAGAAAGCATGTTTGAGTTTTTTAACATGTCTTGACATGTTGTGTGACCATTGTCAAAAACCAGAAAGAAACAGAAAAGAAAAGAAACTTGTGACTATATTTGGGCTGTTTTGTTGATTGCTAGGCTAGTGAAGTCTTACCTTGCTTGGTACAAGTAAAGCCTAGCAATTCCTGGTTGTAGAAAATGTGCCTCAATAAATTCTGTCTAACCAATGCAAACATGGAAAAGTGGATATAAAAACAATGATTATGACAACCACCACCACCACAACCACCATTGACAACTACAATGAACAATATAGTTTCATTACACAATTTCAGTGCACATGCTTTGGCATTTTGAGTTATCAGTTGTTGTTTAGCCTCAGGTCCTCCCTGATCAAGAAGATTGTATTGAAAAATGATCCAACTGTAACCTTCCCTTGTGTTTATCAAGAACTATATTCTCTAGAGTATAGTTATTAAAGATTGTAGGCTGTAATTTGAAGAAGATATGGCTGTATTACTATAACAGGTCAAGTGACCACACAGAGACTCCCACATTGGTCATTGAGTCATCAATTGTTTCATTAGGTGTATGCGCTTCATACTGCAATATCTGTATTATATTTTCTCTGTCACATCATTTCTGATTACCTGGCATTAGTGTCTTGGTATTTCTTCATGGCACTGTCAGTTTTCTGATAAATCTTCATGTCCTATCAGTTTCACCGGCATCTATGGTACCCTTAACTCATTAGACTGATATATCTTCATGATACTTGTTAAACCACCAATCCAATATGTTTCTATAGCATCATTAAAGAAGCTCTTGTACAAATATTCTATTTCAGAGTTGTATTTGTCTGGGAAGTGGTATTACTTGAGATTTTGTGTTGAAACCAAATAATTAAACTATGAGTTATGCTAGCAACATAAAGCACACAAGCTTAAGTACAATTCCACTGGAGTACAGTGAATTTTAGACCACTCTGAAGTGTGTATCTGTCTGCCAGTCTTCTTTTTCAAACTGACATATATTGCTACACCAAAATTAATGTTGATAGATTATTATGTTAATATATTGCCTGCTGCATACCTTTACACTGTGAGCTCAAATCTCGCTGAGGTTAACTTTGTTTTTCATCCTTCCAAGGTTCATAAAATATAGACCAATTGAATACTTAGGTTGCTCTAACCAACTATACCACTATTTACTGCACTTGAGTCTTTGTATCTATATAAGAAATCAATATATTTTTGAATTATTTGTGGTTTCTAATCTTTATTGGTCTCTAGATTATCGAAAATTAGAAGAGGTGCAATAACTACGTATGGCATTCTTTGCATGTGAAGTTTGTAGCCAAACTGATTTATGAGTTCTTTGCCTCATTGTTTGGTTATGTCCCTCATGTCCTTCTTTTTTGTTACACATGCTATTCCTATCTTTTTGTACATGAACAAACCTGTTTGTTGTCATTCCCCACTCACACAGACTAAATATCTCTCTCAAACCTACACCTCAGCCATGAACAAAGATCTCATAAACATCCTCTAAAGGGCCATAACAATCACAATAGAATCACGAAGCAGTTATTGCATATATGAAAGAAACAATCTTGTACTTCCCTTTCTCAAATTTTGGGTAACAAACAATTGAAAAAAAACCCAACAAAAACTGGAAAATTCTCTACAAATTTTGATTCTTTCTGCTGAACCCCCATCCATGATATAGGTAAAACTCTAAGACAGGCCTTTTCTTCTGAATCATAATGAAGTAGTGGCCTTCTACAAAGCTCCAAAGCACACCTCCTCTCCTACATCTAGGTAACTCTATTGCTAGTGCACATACAAGAATCCTACTTTTCAATAAATAATAATAATCCTTACGACTGGAAGCACAATGCCTCAAATTTGGGGGAAGGGATTAAGTTGATTACATTGACCCCAGTGCATAACTGGTACTTGTTTAATCGACCTCAAAAGGATGAAAGGCGAGGTCGACCCCAGTGGAATTTGAACCCAGAATGTAACAGCAGACAAAATACTGCTAAGCATTTCGTCCAGCGCGCTAATGATTCTGCCAGCTCGCCGTCTTAATAATAATGATAATTAATAATAATAATAATTAAAAGCTATCCAATTTTTTTACCAAATTTTACTAATCAACACATTACCACATATGTCATGTCACCTCTCTGTCTATTCTATTGATGCTATTTCTGTTTCTACTCTTGAATCAGCTTGTGCATACCACTACTGTTTATGGACTTCTCTTCCTCCCAGGTTTTTTTTTCTTTTATAGCTTACTAAACATCAACTGATCTCACAAGTTTTCAAAGGCTTGCAAAGGTCATGACCACTGCTCCTTAAGCTTAAGCATATATATATATTAATAATAAAAAGAAAACTCTGTACCCCAAATAATTAAAAGCACAAAATAAAATTTTATTACATTAGTTTTCTTTACACAGAGAATAAGAGAGAGATAATTACTGAAACTGTGGTTCCTTTTAATGAAATAGCCAATATTTACAATACTGCCTAAACAGGATGCCAAGGCCAGACATAATATTTAGAAAGTCCAGCCTTCCGCTTCATTTATAGTCAATCCATTGAAGAATGATTGTTTTTTAATCAGTCAAGGGCGAAAAGTTATGGTTATATTTTGCAAGTTTTTTTGTTTGTTTATTTTGTTTTGCTTTGTTTTATTTATCACTGTTGGGTTACAGCTAAATGTAGAAGTTATTGGGAGTGTGGATTACATAATACCTGGAGTAGTGCTATTGCTGCAGAAACACTCTAAGGCTAAGGTAATTGACCAATTGGTGTTTCCATTCGGTGGCCCACAAAGATGCTGTTTTCTTTTTCTGCTGCTCTGTCCCTCCTCCTCATCCTCTTCTAAATTGTGTACCCTCTCTACTATTTTCTGATGTTTCTTACCCAGCAAACTCCTCTGCAAGTATTTTCTGCTTTAATTTCCCTTCATTTGTTTAAATTTTCTTTTCTGACTTAATGTATACAAGTCTGCACTGGCTATGTATCGCTTATTTTTAAGTTATGGTGTGAGGGAAATTTGGTTACCATTATAGCATGTCAAAACACTGCGTAGAGACTTCTGATCCTTGACTAGACAGAAATCTAAAACAATTGATCAGTGAATATGCAAGCAAAAGCTTGATCAATCAAGATTATCAGAAGCTAAACAACAACGAAGAAAATACTTTCTCAAACATTTTTGTTCTAGCTCTGTAACCTTTTGGAACTGATTCCCTGTTTTCCCTTTAGATGTCAGCCTATAGAAGAAAGTCAGGCTAAGCATGAACTGCAGCTGTTTCACAACCATATGCAATAAGCTATTTAGTGTAGTGACAATTGTAATGGTATAAATAATGATAATAATATTCCTTTCTGCTATAGACACAAGGCTTGAAATTTTTGAGTAGGGGACTAGTCAATTACATCAATCTCAGTAATCAACTACTACTTGTTTCACTGACTCTGAAAGGATGAAAGGTAAAATCAATGTTGGCGGAATTTGAACTCAGAATGTAAAGACAGATGTAATGCCACTAAGCATTTTGTTTGGTGTGTTAATGATTCTGCCAGCTCACCATCTTCATAATGATGATGATCCTTTCTACCATAGGTTCAAGGAACCGAAATTTTGTTAGGAGAGAGCTAGTCAATTACATTGACCTCAATGCTTAACTGGTACTTATTTTATCAACTCCAAATGGATGAAAGGCAAAATCAACCTTTATGGTATTTGAACTTGGTTTGTAATGAGTTTGAAGAAACAGTACAAAATAAGTTTTCTGACGCTCTAACAATCCCATCAGCTCAGAACCTAATTTATGATGATGATGATGATGGTGGTGGTGGCAGTGGTGGCGCACAACCAGCAATTTCAAGGAGAAGGGAAATCGATTACATTGACTCCACTGCTCAACTGGTACTTAATTTATTGATCCAGAAAGGATGACAAGCAAAGCCAACCTCAGCAGAATTTGAACTCAGAACATAAAGATGGACAGAATGTCACTAAGCATTTTATTCAGCATGCTAATAATAATAATGGTTTCACATTTTGGCACAAGGCCAGCAATTTTGGGGAAGAGGGCAAGTCGATTACATCAAGCCAAGTATTCAACTGGTACTTATTTTATTGACCAAAAGGATGAAAGGCAAAATTGACCTTGTGGAATTTGAATGAAATTTTCCTAAGCAATATGCTTGGCATGCTAATGATTCAGCCAGCTCTCAGCCTTAGTAATAATAATAATGATGATAATAATAATAATAATAATAATAATGATGATGATGATAATAATCTTTTCTACTGAAGGCACAAGGTCTGAAATTTTGTGGTGGGGGGTGGGACTAGTCGATTACATTGACCCCAGTACTTGACTGGTACTTAATTTATCAACCCTAAAAGGATGAATGGGAAAGTTGCCCTCAGTAGAATTTGAACTCAAAATGTAATGATGAGCAAAATACCACTAAGCATTTCGTCCAGCTAATGATTCTGCCAGTTCAGAAAACCCCTTTACCACAGCAAAATTGATACCAATGCTGGATCTACATAAAAAGCACTGGTGCTGGTGCCTTTTAAAAAGCACTCAGTACACTCTGTGAAGTGGCTGGCATTAGGAAGGGCATCCAGTCATAGAAACCAAGCCAGAACAAGCAATGGAGCCTGGTGTGGACCCCAACCATGCCAGATGATAGCTATTAATTTCTTTCAAGGGCTCAAAATGTTAGGGACAGTACAAATGCAAAATAAGGAAAAAGCAACAAGTATATTGAGTAAAATGACAAAGATCAGCAATAACAAAAGTGATATATTGATAAATAGACAGAAAAACCCCCTCCAATAACAGTAAAGTAATAATAGTAACAACAACTAGCATAGGCACAAGGCCAGACATGATGTGAAAACAATTATGTTGATCCCAGTACTTGACTAGTACATTATTTTTATCAAAATCAAATGAAGAATAGCAAAGTCAACCTCAGCAGGATTTGAACTTGGAATCACAATACATTTTGTTTGACAATCAACCAATTTTACCTTCTGTTGCCCTTTAGTAATAATAATAATTTCTAAATTTGTAACAAAGTCAGGTATTTTATTTTGATGGTATCAGACAAATTGACACCGGTACTTGACTGGTACTTACATTATCAATAGTAATAATGATTTCTAACACAGGCACAACACCATGAAGGAGTTAGTTGATTAAATCAACTCCAGTACTTAGGTTTTCTTTTTTTTTTCTTTTAATTTTGTTGATCCTTGTAAAGAGAGGAGTCAACCTTAATGGGATTTGAACATAAAGAACTGGATCGAATGTAAAACATTTTGTCTGGTATTCTAATGATTCTGCCAACCAATCACCAACTATAATCCTTTCTACTATAAGCACAAGGCTTGGAATTTGAGGGGAGGGGTATAGTCAATTACATTGACCCCAGTACTTGGTACTTAATTTATCGATGCCAAAAGGATGAAAGACAAAGTTAACCTCAGCGGAATTAGAATTCAGAACTTAGCGACAGGCAGCAGCAGTAGTGGTGGTAGTAGTAGTAATCATTATTATTATTATTAATTCATAAGAAAAAAAACTTTCAGGCCTTGTGCCTATGCTAGAAAATTATTAGTAAGGTTAAAAGATGAAATATGTCTTAGAATATCAGAAAAAAATTCTTGGTAATATTTTTTTCAGGTTCATTACTTAATGAGTTCAAACTCTGCTGAGGTCAGCTTTGCCTTTCATCCTTTCAGAGTCAGTAATATAAAATACCAGTGAAATACTGGGGTCAATGCCATCGACTTGCCCCCTCCCCATAAGATTTCAGGCCTTGTACCTATAATAGAAAGGATTATTATTAGTGTCGCATAACTGACCTGTTAAAAGCACTCTTCAGTTGTTGGACATTATGCTGTGCTTGTGAAGGCTGTCAAGCCAAGTGAAATCATAGTTGTGACCAATGCCAGTGCTGTCTGGCTAATACCTTTGCTGGTGGCATGTAAAAAGCACCATTCAAACATTGGGCCTCATGGAGGCAGTGATATCAAGCCAAGTGAGATTGTAGTTGTGGCCAATGCCAGTGTTGCATAACTGACCCATTGAAAGCACCCTTCAGCCATTGGATGATATGCTGTGCTTGTGAAGACCTGTTGAACCAAGTGAAATCATAGTCATGGCCAATGTCAGTGCCACCTGACTGGCATGTGAAAAGCACCATTTGTGGAGGCAGTGATAGGTGACCAAGACCGTTTGTGGTATACTGTGCTTGTGTAGACCTGTCAAGATCGTAGACCTGTGAGACCATAGTCACAGCCGATGCCAGTGTCAGATCATTGGCACGTAAAAAATACTCACTACACTCTTGGAGTAGTTGGCATTAGGAAGAGCATCCAGCCATAGAAACCTTGCCAAACCAGTTTTCAGTCAAACCGTCCAACCCATGCCAGCATGGAAAGCGGATGTTAAATGATGGTGATAATGATAAAGTTGGTGAGCTAGCAAAATGAGCTGGGCAAAATGGTTCATGGCATTTCATCTATCTTTACATTCTGAGTTGAATTTCGGCAGAGGTTGACTTCGTCTTTCATCCCTTTTAGGGGTCAATAAAATAAGTACCAGCTGAACACTGGGGTCAACGTAATTGACTCATCCCTTCCCCAAAATTGCTGCCCTCGTGGAAAAAATTGAAACTATTATTAGAGAAACAAAGTTCAGCTTTGGTCTTATTCCTGGTAGGATTTATGTGGTAGCAAGTTACCACTTGTAACGTTAGATATCCACACGCTTTTGGCAGTCTTTCAAGTGCTTAAAACTCTCCTGATAATCCTTGCTGTCCATAACAGGCAAACTATCTGTAGGAGCTCTACTGGGCATTCTGTTTCAATTTCCTTCAGCCATTTGCCCATATCTTGGCTTGCTGTTCCCAACGCACCAATTGTTACAGACACAACCTTTACTGTTCACATGCTCCAAATTCTTCCTATTTCAAATTTTGAAGGATTGTATATTCTTTATTTTTCTTTCTCTTTCTTTAAGATTCTTCTTCATCGTCGTCGTCGTCGTCGTAGTAGTAGTAGTGGCGGCAGCGATGATGATAATCTTTGATTCATAAGAAAACAAAAACAAAAGTTTTGCAAGGTTATGTGATTGTTATAACTCTGCTGCTGCTAATACTGTTAACTACAACAAACTATGACCACAATTACTGGTGTCACAGCTATTATCATCATCACCACTACTAATTACTTATATTACTATTAATAATAACTTGGTTTCTAATTTAGGTGCAAGACTAGCAGTTTTAAAGGGTGTAATACTACCAATAATACTGCTATCATTATTAATGTGACTACCACTGCTGCTGCTGCTACTACTACTACTAAATAATAATGATATTAATGCTGCTGCTACAACTACTATAATTATATCTAATAAAGTTGCTATCATCATTAATACTGCTCCTACTACTACTACTGCTACTGCTACTACTACTACTACTGCTACCACCACCACCACCATCACCACTTTTTACTAATGGTTGATTAGTCAGAGTTGAAATATACTCAAATTAACTCTTCTATGTCCCACAATGAAATGGACTTTGGTGATGTTGGCATTTTACTCTGTTAAAGAGCAACCCAACCTCAGTGATATTCTCTGCAAGCCCCAGCACTCAGTTTTACAATATTGATCTCTTCTGCAAACTCTCCCTCCCTCCTTCCTCCTCTCCCGCCTTCCTCCTCTCCCGCCTTTCTCCTCTCCCAATACTAACACCGCCATCATTTTACCATCATCACCCTCTTAAATGAACCATTTATGCCTGATAATGCATCACTTCCTGTGAAGATGAGACATAGTTATGCATCATGGAAAAAAATGGGCTCTCTGTTTCCCTTAATTCTCTTTGCTTTGTAGTCACTACAGTACAGTTAGCAGATGGTGGTGAGTGTAGTAATGGTTGGGGGTTGAGTGCAGGCTTGGTGGGTGGGGATTGATTTCTGGCTTATGGGTGGGGATTGATTTCTGGTTTGTTAGAATGATCCCAATTCATGAATCACACAGTTGTTGACTTGAGTAGTCAAGAATAATTGGGTTAGCTTCCTTCAAACAGATCTGCTTGTTGAATTCACTCTTATGTTTTCTCTCCGCT
This sequence comes from Octopus sinensis, assembly GCF_006345805.1. NCBI lineage: Eukaryota > Metazoa > Mollusca > Cephalopoda > Octopoda > Octopodidae > Octopus > Octopus sinensis. The sequence continues at coordinate 120,324,121 of NC_042998.1, forward strand.
GTTGATCCTCCTACTCCTTAACTGTCATCTTCTTTTCACACATCACTCCACAACTTCCTCCTTTTTTCGTAGTTTCCAGTTTGCTTTAGAATTCCCAAAACATAGCGGGAGGAGAAGGAGGCACGTGGGTAGTGTTTGTGTTTGTGATGGTGTTGGTGGTGGTGGTGGTGAAGAGAACAAAAAAAAAAGAGAGAGAAAATTCTTTCTTAGTAGAATAGAAGATGGTGGAAATGTGGAAGATTGTTTTTAACCCACCCACCTTCTCCTTTTTCTCTTTAATGAAAATCTGTTGAATGTAAAAAAATTCCTTTAGAAAACCTCTGACACCTTGTTGATTCTTTTCATTTAAGGGGATGGTTGGCAGTGGTGGTTTGATTTCTTTTATCCTTTATAATTTCAGTTTACATCATATTTGAAATGTTATCTTTACGTAAGCTATTTATCTGTATCTTCCTTTTTCGAAAAGTTGCTTATATTTGAATTTTGTAAACAAAATTTGTCTCAACACCTGCTAGCCAAACCCTACCTTTAATTTTAGAGTGATTTTCTAATTGCTTACGAAGTATATACATTATCATTGTTATTAAGTCAATGAGCTGACAGAATTGTCAACACATCAGGCAAAATACTTAGTGGCATTTCTTCCAATTCTTTACATTCTGTGTTCAATTCCCACTGTGGTCATCTTTGAATTTCATCCTTTTGGGGCAATAAAATAAAGTACCAGTCAAGTGCTGGGGTTGATGTCATCAACTTGTTCCCTCCTCCTAAAAATTGCTAGCCTTGTGCCAAAATTTGAAACCAACTATTCTTCTTCTTCTTCTTCTTCTTCTTCTTCTCCTCCTCTTCCCCCTCCCCTCCTCTTCCCCCTCCCCTCCTCTTCCCCCTCCCCTCCTCCTCCTTATTATTGTTAATGATAATAATAAGGTGGCAAGCTGACAGAATCATTAGTGCGCCAGACAAAACACTTAGCGGTATTTTTTCTGTCTTTATGTTCTGAGTTCAAATTCCGCCGCAGTCGACTTTGCCTTTCATCCTTTCGGGGTCGATAAATTAAGCACCAGTTATGCACTGGGGCCGATATAATCGACTTAATCCATTTGTCTGTCCTTGTTTCTCCTCTCTGTGTTTAGCCCCTTGTGGGTAGTAAAGGAATAGGTATTTCCTCTGTCCTTATATTCTGAATTCAAATTCTGCTGGGGTCGACTTGGCCTTTCATCCTTTCAGCATTAATAAATTAAGTACCAGTGATGCACTGGGGTCGATGTAATCAACTAGCCCCCTCCCCCAAATTTCAGGCCTTGTACCTATAGTTGAAAGGATTATTATTATTAATGGTTTCAAATGTTGGCACGAAGCCAGCAACTTTAGAAGCAGGGGTAGGTCAATTACATCGACTCCAGTACTCAACTGGTACTTATTTTATTGACCCCTGAAAGGGTGGAAGGTGAACTCAACCATGATAGAATTTGAACTCAGAATATAAAGATGGACGAAATGTCACTAAGCATTTTGCCCAACATGTTTACAATTCTGCCAGCTCACTGCCTTCATAATAGTAATAATATAATCAGTACAAGCAAAGAAGATAGTACTCCCCACTACATTAGTCATGCAAATAATATATATTTCAAGTGAGAAATTCAATGCAATATATTGCTTTGAGTTTATTTGAAAGCTACTCTCAGCAAGTTATTCAGAGTTATATTCAGTTCTTCAATTTGAAATAAATATGTATAAAATTCTCTTGCAGACTTATCTTCATACACTGCTGTGTGTGTGTGTGTGTGTGTGGTGTGTGTGTGTGTGTGTGTGTAGTTGCTGTTTAACCCCAGATAAGCCTTAATCCAGCAGTCCTGTAATTAAAAATACTTTGGCCATGATTATTCCATAATTGTTTTTCATACATAAAGTAGCTAGGATTATATTATCCCAAGAGATTTGGATGTTATTTCTAGTAGGATCTTGTAAAACCTCCTGTCTTAGTTGCAGTAGGGGGATAATTGGGAGAGAATACTGCAGATAATATTCAAATTTCAACTACTGTAAGTTAGTAGTTGAACAGAAATTCCAGTATGCTGAAATTTTGGTTCTGGATTGGGCAGGGTTTTAGGCAGGTGTATAAAACATTGAAACAAAGAGTGTTGGTGGGATTAATGGATTTAAGTGTTGTCATATAAAGTGGCAAGATTGTTAATGAGTAGCAGAAGACATAGAGATGATAAAACAATTTGATCCTACTTCTGCTCAGTCATATAACTGCACTTGCTCAGCAATGTTACTGTAGACCTACGACTGAAAGTGTTCTTGTTATGGCTATCTTATCTTTTATTTGGACAGTGTTTCTAAAACTACATTAGTCAATGTGCTCTACCTTTTCTTAAAGGCAGCAGGGTATGATTAAAGGGAAATTTGGCTGCTATTTTGCTGTTTCTAGCAAGCTGAGCCCTCTGTTAGTGGTTATGTGTGTGAATGAGTGTTCACTGACATGTATAATTATCAAATCAAAACTTCTCTTGGATACCTTCCACAATTGGCAAAATTTCATCCCTTGTCTATGACTATTTGAAAATACACTACAAATTTATCTTAATTTTTCTTTGACTCCATTTATGGAGTCATTACTTCCCCATTTGTTGAGAATGGATCAGCATTATTTTCTTTATGCTAACCCAGTATATCATTAATATATGACAAACAGGATAACATTTTCTTTCCTCATCTAGTCTGTCAGTCACATGATATTTCAGCTGGTCTTTACATTTAGTCCCTTGTTCTGACAGTTTTAACATCAAATTAATTAACCATAAAATTTCAAGCTAGGCACAATGTGGGTGATGAGTGTAGGAAATTAAATTAGCTCCACTACATAACTGGTGCTTATTTAATCTATATCAGAAAGCTGAAATGTCAACTTTTGCAGGATTTGAAATCACAACATACAGCTACACATCTAAATACTGAAAGGTATCAGGTATTCCACTGATTCTATCATTCCATAATGCTTAATTAGTTAATTGATTAATTCATCATCATTACTTAATGCCCTCCATCCATGCTGGCATGGGGGGCACAGTTTGACAGGAGCCAGCCAGACAGAAACCTGCACCAAAATTTTGCAACTGTTTTGGTAGGATTTTTATAGCTGGATGCCCTTTCTAACACCAACCACTTAGCAGAGTGGACATAATGCTTTTTATGTGGTACATGCACAGACGAGATCAGATTTGGCAAGGTTTTTACAACTGGATGCCCTTCTAAACACCAACCACTTTACAGTGTGGACTGAGTCACCAAGTACTTGCAAGAAAAGAAAAATTTCTTTTGAGAGGGGAGGGGGTATTGGTGGAGGTGATCTTGTGTCAGGTGATGAAAGGTTATAGTGAGATAAAGAGACAGAAACAGGTGTCTTGCTGTAGAGGAGGTACAAGGTTACTAGGCTGGGAAGGGAGGGAGGGAGAGAGCTCGAGCTCAAGAAGGAAGACAGAAACAGGTGCACTGCTGCAAAGGAAATGCATGATTACCAACCTGAGGGAAGTGCAGGGGAAGGAGAGAGAAAGTGTGAAACAGCAGGATAGAGATGGTGGCATTCTCAAAGGGGATGAGGATCAGAATATAAATGGAATGGTTGAGTAAAAGAAGAGAGAGACATAGCTGGTGGCAAGTGCCAAGGCATACCCTTGATGTTCAAATGTCATAATATAAGTGGTAAGATATTGCGAGGAAGCATGATTAGAGAGTGTGGAGAGCAGGGGTGGTGTAAACTTGGGTATATATAGTGTCAGTGGGGCTACCGGATAGCAATAATACAGAGGAACAAGGCCATGAGAACAGGATTGGAGAGTGAGAGGTTGGCTTTCGTGTATGAAGGAGGAAGAGAAGAGATGTAGATTGGTTTGTTGGGGTAAGATGTGTGAAAAGTTTTCTTGTTACGTGTGGGTGGAATACACAGGTCAATAATAATAATAATAATTGTTTCTACTATAGGCACACAGCCTGAAATTTGAGGGAGAGAGATAATCACATTGACCCCAGTGCTTGACTGGTACTTAATTTATCAACCCTGATAGGATGAAAGGCAAAGTCAACCTTGGTAGAATTTGAACACAGAATGTAAAGACAGACAAAATGATGCTAAGCATTTTGCCCAGCATGCTAATGATTCTGCCAGCTCACTGCCTTACTAATTACAACAACAATCTAATTATACTGGTGTTCAAATTCTGCTGAGGTTGACTTTGCCTTTCATCCTTTCAGGGTTGATAAAATAAGTACCATTTGAGCACTGGGATCAGTGTAATCAACTTATTCTATCCCCCGTGCCAAAATTTGAAACCAATAATTTATTATGTATACACGCAGAGACAAAGTATAGTTGTTTGAAACAAATACGAGGAATATTTACTTATATTATTTTATTGACCCCTAGTAGGGAGACTAAGTTAATCCAGGGTAAAATTTGAACTGAGAATCTAAAGAGATGTAACTAAATACTACTCAAAATTCAACATGGTTTTCTGCTGTTAATGCCATCTATTACTATTAATATTTTTTCTTTTTTTTTAGTAATAATAATTTTTTATTATTATTTCTTTAATTATAATGATTATAATAATAATAATGATAAATAGGTTTATATATCTGGAATATTTCCAAAAGACTGTTTTGCTTGGAACAGAATATTGAGATGAACACTTGTTGGCTCAGAGACCTGCATATACAAAGTATTGAAGGGAAAAGAAAGCAGCGAAAGAACAGCTGTGGTGGTGATGATGATAATAATAATAATAATAATAATAATAATAGTAATAATAAATGATAAATTACTACATGGCTGTATACTCATCTTATGCACACTATTAACCACATATTTTTTTTTTAAATGTACACACCCAAGACAGTGCAGGTGTAATTATAAAATGATAGCATGCACTAATAATTAAATGATGATGATGATGATTTCCTTTAATTAGAGCCACTTAACCAATGTTTTTTAAAAAAAATGTTGGAGTGTATTTGCTTGGCTTGCTGAAAATGTAGTGCAATGCTACAGCATAAAATAATCATAATGCTAATAATAATTAGCAGTCATTCTTGTACGGTGGTAAACTTTATTCCACACCAGAATAATGTACACTGGTTTTGTCAGCAAAGACATCATTCCTTTAAATTCCTTCTTTCTCCATTTCTCTAAATCTTTGTAATTGAGAAATCCTCATCATCATAATTGCTGAGAGAGAGAGAGAGAGAGAGAAGAGAGAGAGAGAGAGAGAGAGAGAGAGAGAGAGAGAGAGAAAGCACAAAGTTTTCCTTTTTGTCATCAGGGTGGGTAGAAGGTGATGTTATTACAGCTGAGTACCCTTCCTGCTGATAAGCACCCAACCAAGAAGTTGGGGAAGTGGGTTGACTGAAATCCAAGGGTGTGTGATAATGATGATTGCTATGTGTGAACTGGTGACCTCGTGGTTAGTAGCTTAGCACATTTACTGCAGTGTCATTGTTAAAAGAAAACAGAGCTACTACTGCAAATTAGTTGTGGCAAGACATTTATTAACTTAATTTTCATTTCTGCAGACAACTTCATTATTGTAATTAGAATTAATAGTTGTTGAATTAGTTTTTATAAAATATATATAATCATGTCAAATTGATAAACTATGAAGTATCTTTCAGGTACACTGTTTAGAGCTTCCTGGTTGTTGTTTAGCTTCAATTCAACACTAATTCAGAAAGCCCAGTCTCCTCTTTCTCTTGGATGTTGTGTATCTGGGATTACATCATTTATTGTGCACCACCTTTCCTTAAGTCAAGAGGGTGTGATTTGAGGGAGAACTGGCTGCTATTACTCACAGGTTTAAGTGACTGTATAAGAGGTTCCCTTATTGGATTGTTAAAATTTTTTTGTTTTTTATTCATTCTGATTGAGACCAGTAAATGAATGAGTCTCTTTCTTAGATCTATTACAGCATATATAATTATAGATATCCAATGAAGGAACCTGGTCCAATAGATACACAGCTATATATGGTTGCTCAACATAATAATAATAATAATTTTTTATTATCATTTCTTTAATTATAATGATTATAATGATATTATTTCAAACTATAACAGTTTTAAGAACCAAATACGTAATATGGAATATAATTATAATGTCCAAAATGCCTCTTTTTACTTTCTGTTGTTAGCATAAGATACATACCCCAGTTGTAAAGAATACTCAGAAGTTTAGTTTCTTGTTTATTATACTAACAAACTTCTTCTTTCTAATATCTTTTGAAGCCATATTCGTTTCTGTCTCCATCATTCAAATATTTCTGTCAAAGAGACACAGAAGTTAATATTATCAAATTAGTATATTTTTCAATCAGTTAGCTAGTTTAATCCCTTTAGGAATGCTTACCTGTAGTAGTTCAAAACCATTTCACTGGATCAATAAAAAATACTTGTCAATATGTACACCCCCCTTCTCTCTCTCTCTCTCTCTCTCTCTCTCCAAATGAGTTTAAAAAAAACTCTAAAAAGTTTAGCTGCTTCAATTTCAGCTGTAATAATAATTTCTGGAGTTTATATGCTGTGAACTTCTTAATTAGTTGTGAGTGTAATTTGAAAGCTAATTAGTTTAATTCTTCTGAGATAGTCTATTTTCTTGTATTGTGTGCAAGGATATGTCTTGATCATTTCATAATGGATCGCTATCATTTTACTGTCTGTGCTGAGTGTGGGGCTCAGACAGAGAGTGCTGGTTGCAACTCAATAAGTGGATCACTAAGTATTGCAGTCTAGTCTTCTCTGTTGCCCAAGTCTGTATAATTTCCTGTTGGGGAACAACTTACACATCTGATACCATATTTTTGTCAGTATTCACTGATTTTGTTTCAATTAATTTGGAAAATAATGAAGAATTTAGTAAAATTACTTTGCCATTATTAAGCTGGTGTTTAGAACATGAATTAATATAAAATTTTGATGGAAGGTTTTAAAATGGAATTTGTAACATAGAAACAAGGTTACTTTTAAGTAGGTTAGTATTGAAAGGGGTAAAGTGTGAATAGAAGATTTACTTTGACAGACTCTTCTTACAAGTTGTTGCTTGTATGATGCTGATCTCAATACTCCACATATCAAATTCAAGACCACTTCGATTTGACTGTTCTGCCAAATTATGTTGTAGTAATTCTGATGCATGGATGGTTGAGCCAGTAATGTTTGTTGATACCTATGGTGTATAGTCCAGTTTCTACAACATTTTAGAATGTTACAACTACCTTGTAGACTGATCCTATTATCTACATGTAAATGTAGATACTAATTTTTCAGATTATAGAAAACATCTCAAGTCACATGTTATTGTAATAAGTTAATCAAAAATACTCACAGGCTGATTCTGTTGATATGGTTGATGTTTAACTTGAATATCTATAAGTTATTGTTTTCAAGAAAAACACACACCTGCTTCAGTGACTTGCCAATTTGAGTTTAACCCTTTAGCATTCAGATTATTCTCTTAAATGAAATGCTTGTTTATTCACATTGTTTTGAATTTATCATGAATTATCTTATAACTTAGAGATTTTGATGCTGTGGTAGTTTAGTTTTAGAATAACATTGTAGAGTAGGTGCGAAAGGCCAGATTTGGTCAGTTTGAATATAAAAAGCAGGTAGAATATTTTTACTGGATGTGGCTGATATAAATGCTAAAGAGTTAAGGATATCATTTAACCTATGGTATAAAATATCAGTGCATATAAAAACTTTGATCTCTATGTGTATATTCATACAAAAACATTCAGTTTTATGCAGAATGTAAATAAAGTAACAGTGGGTTTCCAAGTTTAAAGCATTGTTTCTTCTCTCATAAACTCCCTATAAATAATACTCAGGAGAAGCCACACCCATTTCTCTATAGGCCATAAATTGTTGACATGCACATTTTGTATGATATTTCAGCTTCAGTTCCTTATTTTTATTCAAGGAAATGTGTAAAATGAGATTTCTGCTGGAAATTTGAACTCATTTTCTTTTCTGCTTTACTTCAATTACATATCAACCCAGTGAAATTACTGTTCCTATTTTAGATGATACTATTATTGTTGTTGCTGTTCTTGTTATGGAAAGTCTATTTAAACTTGACACATCTACTACATACTTGTCCAGTAATGTTTTTCCCCATCCAATTTAGTTTGGGTGTGTGATTATGCCATAATTAGGTAAAGTAGGTTTTTTTTTTCTTGAACAACAATTAACTAATGAATTCATATTTTTTTCTAATTTTGTTAGTTTTTGTTGTTATTATAAACGTTTATAAAGTTTCTTGGACTATTTGATACAAAACTTGTCATAATCTTGATTGTACATTTTTGTTCTTTGTTTATTGGCTTTTATTTTTGGATCCTGTAGAAAAGCTGATGTTGAAGAAATGAGGATGATGATCACAAGTTTAATTATTACTTATAATTCATTGATTGATTTCAGAACACAATAACAAATGCTGATAAACTACTAGCTGCTGCTGATGAACTTGCTCAAACTGGTGAATGTGATCCCAAGGAAATATACAGTGAAGCCCAGGAACTTGAAGAGCGCATGCATGATTTCATCACTGCTCTAGAAAGGAGAAGGGCTATACTTGATATGACTGTCTCATTTTATACACATGTTCATGAGGTAAATATGATCGTTTTGCATATTACATATCAATTAGTCAAGTTTCCTCCTCTCTCACACACAAACATTCTCTTTCTATTAAAAACCTTCTCCACTAATTCCTCAGAAAAAAATAACAGAAATAACAAAAGAAAAAGGAAACAAAAAATAATCACTACCATTTCTAGTTGTAAAATAATCTTCAAATGTAATTAGAAGAGTTAATGGTAAATGAGCATTCACATCTTTAACTCATTTGTTACCAATCTACCTGGAATCACCTTTGATTCTATGATACATAACTGCATTCTTATTTAAGCTACATTTTCTTATTTTTATATAAGAACCTTTTGTTGTATTGCAATCATGCTAGCTTAATAACAAAAAAATTTATTTTACTTAATCTTTCTGACTGATTATTTAAAAAAAGACCCAAAACAATTGAAGCGCACAGAGTGTGTATTACTTTTATTATAAAAAAGTTGAAGTTATTTTAATTTTCAATTAGTGCCCTTTTTTAGTTCTACATATTCTGATGCCTGTGTACACAGCTACTCTCACTGTACCCCATCCTCACACCCATGTATTTGGAAATGGAATCACAGTGTTTACTATGTGACTTGTTGCATGTTAATATTTTAATCATGTCAACTGTTTTATTATGTTTTTCCTGTTTCCAAGTCAAGTCAAATATTTTCCACTTAATTTTGTGTTGCAGTAAATAAAAATAACACAATTTTACTCTGCTTAACTCTTGTTTTCTAAATTTTCTCCTTGTGATAAAATTAATTTTAGAATTTAATAAACTGATCCAAATTCTATAAAGAATGTTGAGAGAACTAAATGGTAGTAGCACTATAAACACTTTGATCAAGCATCATTATTACCTTTATTCTCTTGTTGAAATTCCATCAAGAATAAAAGAGACCATGTACCATTATGTAAATGAGTTATGCCTGGTACAGTGTTATTTACATTTTAATAAGTAGTATTCTGCTGTTATCACACAGCATTTTGCTGTTATCACACAAGTAAGGTAAGCGAATCTTGATGGCTTTGTTAAATAACAAGACCATTAAGTTTATTGTGTATCTCAAGCTACTGAAAAGGCCCTCATGAGACCTAATATCACAGTATGACTAAATGCATAAGTCTACGATCATACATTTATTTAGTCATAGCTTATATTGTATTGGTAGACAGACAACAGTAATTCATCTCTGATAAGGTAGCCATACTCTTCTAGTTAACTTTCTGAGACTACATAATGCATGTACTTCTCTAATTCCAAACATACCTGAGTAACCAAAGATGAGAATATTCATAACTAGAAAATTAATTTTAATTGTGGTAAGGAGGTTTCCAAACATGATGTATGTATTACTGACAATAAATGTATATTTTAAAGGAGTTAAAATTGTATTTATTAGCTGTTTAACCCAGGTTAAACTAATTGACAATCTTAAAATCATAGTTTTACAGATATAACCACCTAATCATTTTAGGAGTATCCACAACTACATTATCTTAGGCATCCTCTTTATGTTTTTTGAAGATGATAGGGTTTGCAATTTAAAGGAGATTTTCATTTGCTTGTTGGTTGAATAATCTCCTAGAAGATTTTGAAAGTATCACTAAGTAAACAACTCTTTATTTTGAGAGACTTCAGGTATAAGTGATGAACTGAAGATCTTCAGAGTAAATAATATTAATTTCTAACATTGGTACAGAGCCACAAATTGTGGATGAAAGAAAGGGTTCAGCCAATTAAATGAACTCCAGTACATTCATCTTAGAAAACAGATGAAGGGCAAAGTTGACACCAGCAGTATTTTGAATGATTTTCAACAGATATAATTAAATCATGTTTGATATGCTTTTAAAGAAGATGCTTATTTTTTCATAGACATAAAGCCACAAGTTTGGAAGTGGATGTATAGTTAATTAAATAAATCCAGTACTTAACAACAGGTGTTTTTTATTTCGTTGACCCTGGAACGATAAAATTAACTGTAATAAGGTTTGAATTCAGAATGTAAAAAGCCATAACTAAATACCTAAATGTATTTATCCAAGTCTTAATGACCCTGCCTCCCCACTACTTTAGCACTTATTGTATACTGGAATTTTTCTTCAAATTTTCATCATTATTAGAAGTTACCACACTGCTGTGTAATTTATTCCAATATTTGTGACCTTAACCACTTGTCCTGGATAGAATAGCTTTACATGTGAGTTCCACGTTGTAAACCAATGAAACCCTCCAACAGTTCTACTTGCTGCCTAAAACAATGTACTGTACCTCTTCATGTATCAATTTACATCTTTCTGGGCCGGTTGTTAAGCTATCTGTGTAAAGGATACTTAAAACTCTGTTGGTAGAATAAAAGCTTTTTAACCCTTTTGCAACCGTAAGCTGTGGATGGAAACTAAGAAAATCCTAGAATTTAGGGTGTTGAATTTTAGACAGTTTGCTGTAAAGCTAACTAGTATGCATATTGTAGGTTAATGACTGTACAAGTGATAGGCTAATGAGTTCAGGCTGTTTCACAGGTTATAGATTAATCTTAATCTGTGATGAATTTCATCTGACTGAAATCAGCAATGAGTTAAATTGCATTTTTTTTTTTTGGTATGAACCATTCTGCCAGAGTTGTTCAACTACTCTACTACTGTTTAGATATGGCTATCATATATAACTCTGTTTACTTCAACATTAAACACTAGAAAGACTAATTGTAGTCTCTCTTGTCAAAACGTTATAATTTTTGTCTGCTCATGGTATGGTACACTAACATAATTCATTTTGTAAAAACTGTTCTCGTTAATCATCTTAGAACATTGGTGCTTCAAAAACCTTGTTTTCAGTAGTTGGTACTTGGAAAGATATTCATCTGTTGAAAGAAAAATATTTGTTTATTTGCAAATTCTTGAGGACTTGTATTGGATAAGCATGTAAAATGTTGCCTTTTCATTAGTTTGAAGATGAATGGTATTGTGTCCTTCCACCAGGCTGTATTTTGAGTAAGGTTATACAATTATACAGTGTTTTGCATACCTCAAGTCAGTATACTCGAGGTATGACAATAGATTCCTTTAACTCAACTGTACTGTTAATAAAATAACTGCATGGTGATTGGTACTGAAATATAAATTGGTCACCTGTCTAGTCCTGGTATACGGCAGTGAGTTCAGTTGTCTTGCAGAAGAATAAAACTGATTTGACAGGCACTGAAAACCACATGACTAGGTATTGTACTGTCGCTCCAGGTTATTCTTTTGACTATGTTTGAGCAAACAAAGTGACTCTCTTAACCTGGGGGTGTTAGAGCTACCATTGAAAACTCCACCTTCATGCATTCTACATCCTTCTCCAAGTTATAGGAGGATTTGAACTTTGCTCTGCAAATTAAATACTTTTGAATTTAGTGGTGTTTCTGCTTAGAGTAGAGTGCTATTCCTGTTCTATGGTACTTATTTGCAGTTGGCAGGGCTGGCACACTTGAGAGTTGAATGTTTTGGTCATGAATGCAACTATGGTGTTGGTGGTGTGATATGAGCTTCTGACTTCTCTGTTAGTGATTTGGAGTGAAGGCACATGGCTTAGTGGTTAGGATATTTGGCTCATAATCATAAGGTCATGAGTTCAATATCTGGTGGTGTGTTGTGTCCTTGAGCAAAATGCTTTAGTTCACATTGCTTCAGTTCACTCAGCAGACAAAAATGAGTTGTGCTTGTAATTTAAATGACCAGCCATGTCACATTCTGTGTTATGATGAATCTCCTCTGAGAACTACATTAGGGGTACATGTGTCCGTGGAATGCTCAACCACTTGCTCATTCATTTCATGAGCAGGCTCTTTGTTGATTGGATTAACTGGAACCCCTCATTGTCATAACTGATGGAATAACACTTTTTTTTTTATAGTGATTTGGAAATCTCTTGCCAACCCACTGACACATTTTCTTGGCTTCTTACAAATAAATACTGGCTACATTCTTTCGATAGTGTTGGTAGTTAGTCTTGAGAATGTCATACAGATCTAGAAATAAAACCCAGTGAATCATGTTACCAACATGTCAGTCAGTTAGAGGTGGTGATGTTATAATTAAGTGTATTGACATTTACTTTCCTTCTCCACCTTAATGAAAGCTGTCTTTTTAAAATGCTCATTATGATTTCATTTACTTCAGATTACTAAAGTCTGTTAAATAATTATGGCTCTACCTTCTTTCATCACAGAGAAAATAGGTATGAAGTACAAGTCTAAATGTGACCACCTTCTTATCTGATTGGTGTTGTTAACTACAGGTGATCAAATAGCAATTTAACTTAATTGACTTCAGTTATGTTCATTGTACATGTTATTACACAAAGAAGCTTTTACCTTGCAACCTGGGCCAGTCCTGCTGTAAAATACACAAGGAAATATTGAGTTTATTGATTCTTCTGTACAACTGCGGTTGGCTGTAATGTTTATGGAAACATGGCTAATAGGTAGCTGTTCTTAAATGTCAATTACCATTGTGGAAAGTTTGCATCTAAGTATATGGCCCTGAATTTGTGTGTGTGTGCGAGAGAGAGATTATATAGGTAGGGTAAAGTCCAAACTGTATCCTCTTGAAGCACATCTGCTTATTCCAGTATTGTAGTCCAGTATGTATTAATGTGAAGAATTTCTAATAGGAAGTTTCTTGTTTATCCAACATTTACAAATTTGTGATTCCTAGATTCCTATTAGCAAATGAAACTTGTGTAATGGTGAATAAGTAATGTCAAAAACTTTTCCATCTTCCTGTTTTGTTTTATATATATATATATATAGATAGCATTTTTTCAATGGCCTGATAACTGAAGAGATGGCGGCGTGGGTTTCTGCTCCGACATCTGAAACTTGGAGTTTTATCATGGCTACCGAATAACTGTTACATATAGTTACAGATAAATCCCTCTATTTACATAATATTGAGGTCTCTTTCATTTTTTTGTTGTCTTACCATTTCTATCAATATGTATATATATATATATATATATATATATATATATATATATATATATATATATATATAAATAAAACTGAAATCTTTTAGTATTCCTCAAGACAAATGCTGTGCATAATGTGGAAATGCTCTGCATTTGTCTTACAGAATATAAGAATAAATGAAACTTGATAATTTTTTGTGTTAAAATTTCTGTGATAATCATGATTTATGATCTTCATTGTTTTAATGTATTGTATATGTAATGAAACACACACATACACACGCAGAAAATTTGGGTAAAAAAAGCCCTCCAATTGAGCAATTTATCCATATCTATTTTAGTTAACATCTTGGCTAGAAGAATTGCAACAAGAACTGCAAAGTTCAGAAATAGCTGATACAGTGGAAGGAGCAGAGCACTTAGTAACACAGTTCAATGATCAAAGGGAGACAACTATTGAAGCAGCTATTAGTACGGTCAGAGAAGGAGAAAGTTTACTTGAACGGATAAGGTAAGCCTTACACTCAAAAATTTGTTTTATGATTTTTATTACCTTCATTACAACAAAATAAATACGAAATAGATTTATGGGATTCGGTTGTTAGCTATCAATTATTAATCAATACTGCAAAATTAGTAGGCATGAAACAGTTTCTTTGTCTCCCCCACCATCTACCTATACAAGCGTAACACTGACGAACCAATCAAAAAGATGTTTGTATTTTATCACACTTCTCTAATTATACTACATACAGTGGTGATATAGCGGAAGAATTCTAATGTAATACAAACTAGTAGTCACATGTGTACACACACAAAACTAACAAGCCAATTATATAGTCATTAAATATTTTGAAATAGTTTTAAAAGCAGTTACCATTTGATGGAACAGGTGAAGTTACAAGAAATATTTAGAATAAATTTATCTCAATATTTAGTTGATTCATTAACAATGCAGACTAGATCACTGGGCTTTGACAGAACATGCATCCACCTTGACATATATATATATATATATATATATATATATTAGGAGTTGAAAATGCACAGGGATTCATTTAGACTTTTAATTTTTAAATATTTAAAGATGTAACCAGTTTCATAGATTTCTCTGGTATTCAAAAGTTAAGATAGAAAGATGTGGAGCTATGCTGCAACTGTCTTGCTTTTATATATAAATATATAAAGCAGTATTTAGATGTCCTGGGCAAATATAAAATTTATATAATACTCATATATACATATATATGTTTTATCCATTTACCTTCAATTATTATTTTTGTCCTAAAATAATGTAAATTATATATATTTTTATACAATTTACTTTTTTTTTTTATTTAAAAATCTAATTTTCCTTGTAAATTTGTTTTCTGATTTTTATTAGAAAAAATTCGGTTATTTAGAATTTTAAAAAAATGTCAATTTTATGGAAATTATTTACTGAAACATAATGGTTCCCGTTCCTTGTTTCAGTTCACATGTATAGATAAACATGTCTAGAGTTCTTTGTCTTCCACTGTGTAAACATTAATGCATGTTGTTTTTATCAATGTGTCTAATTGTTGTCAATCATTGCATGGTTATTTACTGTTTATTTAATCCAGCATGCCAGCTGTTTAACAGTGTATTTTTATTTTGTACAAGACTTTCGTTTGATATTAGTTCATCTAATTAGGTAAAGCAACATTTAAGGAATACCATTAACTCTTCAAGCATTTAAACTGGCTATACCCAGCCCAAACCTACTTGACCTATTTTATGTCCAAGCCAGCCAGATCCATCTTCTTATACCTACACAATGATGTCATTCTAAAGAAAAATTATCACATCATTAAAATTTTTAAGCTGTGAGATGAAGCATGGATGAATTCAAAACAATGTAACTGAATAAGCATTACATTCAACAAAGTAATCTGAATGTTAAAGGTTTAAAGCAGTTTAGGATGCCAATGAAGAAACTCATCTTCAAAGTTTCTTTGAATTTTGGAACCAATGCCGTTAAAGATATGTTTAGTATTTAGCAATTTAAACTCCTATTATGTTTGGTAAATTCATAAGTTCTGCTGAGGCCTAAGTTTTAGTTTTAAATCAAAAATCAATCATTTCAACATCCAATGTAGCAATAAGACCCTTGCCAACATCATCAGGATTTTTTTTCCATGTTAGAAGAGACATTTTGATAGAACAGCAAAAATAATTTCATTACTTAAATATATTGTCAGTTTATATCATATGGAGTAAAAATGCAATTTTTAATCAAGTGTAAAAATGAATATTTAGGGGAAGGAATATTAATTTTAAACTTTATAAGTAGTTTTCTCTTTTTAAAGAAAAATATATATTATTGGAATTTAATTGTTGTAATAACTGCATGTTGTCAATATTGTTGCATTTTTTTTTTTAATTTCCTCTTGATTTAAAAAAAATTTACAAAACATAAAAATGAAATAAATCAAATTGTTTAATTACAACAGTTTAGCTTGTTATTACTGTGTTGCATGCGTTGTTGCTATTATGTTTCCTGTGCTCATATTTCCAACAGACTTCAGCCGCTTGTTGGGTGCAGCCAGTGCTGTCACTTGCGCCACCAGCGAATTGATGTTTCTTCCACAATGCACAAAGGGTTAGTAGGACTGCACCAAGTACATACTGAGATAGTCTTGTACACTATGGGTCAGGCCTGATTCTTCTTTGCCCCCCACTGCTGGTCATCTGAACTTAAGTCTACCTGCATATTCCTTGAGTGAGCCTCTATTCCAATGCCTATTTCTACCTTCAACTGCCTAAACAGCTCTTCAGTTTCTTTCAAAACAATCTTACGTAGTTCAAAGTTGCTATTTTTTGCTTTCTTTTACCCCTTTTTCAAACTCTAGAATCACCTCTTTGAATGTCCTCCTCTTAGATACTTCTGGTGAAGGGCCAAATGGTCAGTGCTTGATATCTTTGGTAGAAATAATTCTTTCAGTTTTTTTTTTTCTTTTAAAGAATTATTTTTATGCATTTCTAGAGATCTATCAAACTCTTTGAAAGGTATTACTGCTTGAAATGGTTATATATCTTCAGTTAAGCATTTCAAACATTTTTCAAATACACCCAGGAATATTCTTGCATGGTGAACTTTTGTCCTTCTTGCATTATTAATTTTTACTCCATTTTAACTATTGCTAGTTTTAGCTGGGCTAATCTAGATTTAGCAATTTAAAAATCTGAATGCCTTTTATGCTTCCCATATTAAAGTAATAATACTAAAACTGCCCTTGAAATGTTAACCATACATTAAAGACTTTATTGTTTCCGAATGTGAAATATCCCACTGACAGTCAATAAAGCAGATAGTTGCAGTCTGTAGTTGGTAACTATTAGCGGTGAGTGATATCATGTGTTATCATCTCTCTGGTGATCTTATTGTAAATATATTTATGGTGTTGATTAGAAAAGTCTAATAGAAAAAACATTGTCTGCTTTATTGGTTCAACACTTGTTTTCTTTCCTTGCTCCTGACTATTCCTGCTTATGCCTAAACACTTCATTCCTTATTGTGCAAACACACATATACAGAAAAACATACTTATATATGATGCACACACACTGTTTACTAGGTACATCTGTTTCCCCATGCTTACTTAGTTTATTTGATGAAACATTCTTATTACAGCTTTCAGATGTCTTTCCTACAACTGACCACTCAACCATGAAGTAGGACATAGTCTTTTCATTCAGTCAAGCAACAAGATTTATACACTTTGCACTGGGGCATTTCAAAGTGATATCTATTGTTATTTAACCCTAGGTTAGTCTTGATCAAGTAGACATGCTGTCTTTAATGATGTTCTAGCCAAGGCCATTCTCTGTTTTTTTTTCAGATTTAGTGTATCTTGAAATAAATCATCCAGTGTTTGAATTGAAGTGCCATAAGAATTTTCCACCATCAGTTTTCTCTTTCTAGAGTCAGTCATAGAGTGTGTGTTCAAAAGAAATGAGGTCCACTTGTACTGTTTCTAGACCATTGCCTGTGAGTACACCACATCACTACCAAAAAGTTTAAAGGACATTTGGTTGCTATTTGTAATAGGTGGGCTACATATGGTTTGTCATGGCTCCTTTGTTAACTCAACAATGCAATGATTATAGCAATATCCAAAATTACAAACCATCAGAGGCTCAGTAAAGAAACCAATTACAAATGAGAGATGTTCATTAAAGATATCCCCTGATCCACTTCCCAAGGACTGGGATAAACAAAGCTTGGCATAATTATTTGTCCTTCTCTACATAGCCACCAACAATGGTGCCACACTTCTCCCATCACTTTATGCAGCTGTGAAGACCTCGTCTGTAGAAATTGGTAGGTTGGGCCTGGAGCCAAGACATCACCTTAGAAATAAGTTCATCCTCATCCAAAAAGTGCTTCCTCTTCAAAAATGACTTCATGGTTGGAAAGAGGTGGAAGTCAGATGATGCAAGGTCAGGACGAAGGATTTCATAGCTGCAGGAGTCTGCTTTCATCTGGGCAACATGTGCATTGTGAACTGGGGCGTTGTCTTGGAAGAGGCAGACTCCTTTGCTCAGCATGCCACTCCTCTCTGCTTTGATGGCATCCCACAATCTCTGCAGCAGAGAAGCATAATATGCCCTGTTAATTGTGGTGTCCTTTGCCAGAAAATCCATCCTCACTGCTCCATGCTGATCCCAAAAGACAGCATCACCTTGCCTGCTGAGAGTTGGACATGAGCCTTCTTTGGAGTTATGCTTATATTCAAGTGGACTTTAGTCTTAGGATCATAGTGATGGACCCATGCCAAAAAAGTCCTCATTTTCTTGGCACATTGCCAAAAGAGCCTGGGAGTAATTGACGTGTTCCTGCTTCTGAAAAGGTGTGAGCATCTAGGGAATCTATCATTCACACAGCTTCCACATGTGCAAATGGTTGTGAATGATTTTTTTCCACAGACCCTACACTTATCTTCGCTTCTTGGGCTAGTTGCAGAATAGTTATGCAGCGATCCTCCAAAGTTGCAGCTTCTACTTTATGGATGGTGTCGTCATAAATGGTGGAATGTGGTTGTCCAAGAATAGGAGCAGTTTTCACCTAAGTCCAACCACATTTGAACTGGCAATGTCAGTGCTTGACTACATCGTATGATGGTGCATCATCACCAAAAGCTTCTTTCATCTCATCAAAAGTCTCTTTTGGTGTATGCCCTTTCAAGTATAAGAACCTGATCACTGATCTGCATTCAACTTACTCCATTGTAACACATTAGTCCACTTCAGTAACCATAAAAGACAAACGAATACTAGTGGAAAGCTGCAATTTACAATGTGACATGTAGAGACAAGTACACTTATACCTACACAAGTTCCGTTTCCTGCAATAACTGGAAGTGGATCAGGGGAAATCTTAAATGAACACCCATCATAAATCTGATCATCTGATGGAGATAGGGAAAAAGGCACCAACTACAGGATCCACTTTCTATTTTATAGTTGAGTAGTCATCAGTAAGGACATCACTTAGCTGTAAAAGTAATTGTCCCCACAAATAATCTATAGAAGCATGAGAAAATAGATATAAATGATATGTATGTGTGAATGCTTTATATATATATTTATAACACCTACCCTGAATTGAAAACCTATTTGCTAGTTTTTATTTGTCTATTTTATTTAGTTTAAAGCAACTTTATAAATCTTTTTTCAAAACAATTTATAGAGAAAATTGATGTTGATCAATTTTCGAAATGAACTTTTATATTTGTCTCATAGTGGTCTAATTGAGAATGACTAAAGTTATAATGTGGAATAGTTCTGAGGCTTTATTTGTAATCTTTCCTTGAAACAAAGCTTTATATATTTATCTTTGTATTTTAAACAATTTTCTAATTAACTTTCTGTCTGTATTGCTTGCTAGTAGTTAATTGCTTGTGTGTAAAATGAAACTTTCTAACAATATTGAAAATAATTCTACTTATTTACAAGTTGAATATAGGGTTGAACTATTATTGATCTATATTAACACCTTTTATTTTTAATATTGCTATGCTTTTTATATTATTATTATTATTTTATTTATATTAAATGCTTGTATTTATTTTGGCAATATAACAACATATCTTCACCTCTTAAACATGTTTTGGTGTAATGCATGAGTCTTGTTTTAGTTCAACTAAAAACCTTTTTAACAACCAGCAGTGGTAAGCATGATAAGAATGAAGTACCTTATTATTTTTTCTATAAATTGTTTAACTTTTTGAAAATTTTTTGCTAAATGTCATTTATTTGTTTTATTTATTGTTTATATTGAAATTTATTCTAATCTGCTTTCATGAGCCAAAGACAGCTTGAAATTATATTTCATGTTATCTCTACATTTCATACTAAATGTATCCTTTCACTCTGTAAATGACCATTTCAAATGTAAATTCTCCAAAGAATGTTCATGTCATTAGAATCTTTGTTTAATCTGATGTCAGGTAGTATATAAAGTTTGGAAGAAATTTTATAAAATATTGAAAAGATAATTTGTTAATATAATAAATAGATGAATCTTCTGGTTAGCAGTCTGTTTACTGGTTGCTCTTCAGAATGTTCTTTTCACTAAGTGTAGAATCATATCTCCTGCACATAGAATGAAACACTTAAGATATTGATCTTAATAGTTTAGTAGCTTTCCCACTTCTCTGTCTATCTATATCTACAGTTAGATATACAATTTTAAAAAATTCTGTTTTACATCCATTTTTTACATGGCACATTTTTAAAATTAGGAAGCTTGCATTAATACTAGAGAAGTATTTTGACAGCTGGATGTCATTCCTACCACTAACCACCTAACTATAAAATAGCTTTGGATACCATTGTGAGCTAGGCAGTGTTTATAGTTGTTAGGTTTATGAAATACGTATAGCTCATAATTTTTTTTATTTTCTATTTAGTGAACCACCTCCTATAAATCTATTTTAAAGACTTTCTTTTGAGTCAGATTTTGGAAACTAGCTATAAAAAATTAAATAGTAGTAATTTTATCAAAATTTGAACAACTTTATTCGAATATTTTTTGTCAGTGAACTGTTCAATGCACAGGTAAATGTTCATGGAGAGCCTGCTTTCAACCTACTTTTTTTCATTCTTATGTGGTGGTGGTTCTCATAGCAGAAGGAAAGAAAAAAGTTCCAAACATAGATGGTATATTAAAGTTCAAAGACATAAATGTCAGCATAATGAAGAACTAGTTAAAGACAGCAAAAAATCTTATTTTTTTATTTGTTTCAGTCAGTTGACTGCAGCCATGCTGGAGCAACATTTTGAAAATAACTTTGCTTAGGAAGGAAGTTGTATTCTGTGCATACAAAATTCTGTAAGATTTGACATGGAACCAGAACTTCACATATGATAGATGTACTATAGTAACAAACAGGAAGAGAAGTCATAAAATAATTTTAAAGGAAGTTAACCTCAGCAGGATTTGACTAAATGTTGCAAGGCACATTTGCCTAGGGCTCTGCTAGTCGTACCTCTAAGCAAACACATTTTGTGCTTCAATTTCTGCTCTGATGGCTCACTTAATGTAGGTGGTAGTTTCTGTTACTTAGAGGATCTAATTAGGGGATAAGTGTACAATAGCTTAGGTAAAGAAAGGAGTAGATTAAGTTTAAACAACTGTAGACAATAAAAAGCTTCCATCTTCATGTAAAAACCAGATTGAATAAAGCTTCTGTAAAAAATGTGATGATACAAAGTAGTAGGATATGGGCTATTGAATGTGGAATATCTGTGGATATCGGTGAGAAATTAGGTTAGTGTGATCTTGTAGTTGTGTATTGTTAAGCTACATAAAAGATAAAACAAAAGTGAGTTAAGCTGTAGTTAATCATTAGAAGTTTTAGGAGTAATGGCTGTATAATGAGTATTTGGTGTTGTTGATGGAAGGTACTTGTAAAAGATTGATGTATGGGAAACAGGGAGTTGAGATCTTGGGTTGCAGGGAAGATGAAGAAAGCTGAAGATGATTGGTAATATCCTATATAGCTGACCCATCCAAAGCAGGCTAAGATTTTAAAAAGCAAAGATAAGGATGATGATAATCGTGATTATAAATTAATGTACAACTTTTGTACAATTTAATAATGTTTTTGCTGTAGGTATAGCTTACTGAATTAAGTAATAGCAGCTGGTCATTGCTTGTCAAGACAGTGTGGGTATGGTCATACCTACCAAGATAGGCAGTGAGCTCCATCATTTATGTTGATAATCATTCTTGGATTGGCTTCCAACAGAATGTGTGTGTGCATGCACGTGTGATCATTTTTAATGTCCACTTTCTTAAAATGATTTTCCATGCTTGTAAGGCTCAGATGGAATTTGTTGAGATGGAATCTGTGGCTCACCTTTTCTCAGGCAAGGTAATATTTCCTCCACAACCAGACACAGGCACACACACACGCATGCACACACATGCGCGCACACTCACACGTCAAGCTTTTTTAGTTTCCATCTACCAAATTCACAAGTAAGGTTTTGGTATACCGGGGTTATAGCTGAAGACACTTTCCTAGGATACTACATAGTAGGACTTGAACCCAAAACCTTGTGGTTAGAAAGTAAACTTCTTAACTACACACTTGTGTTTTTGCACCTATTATATGTATATGGAAGAGTAGTGTAACACATTGATAATAATGATATAACTAGTGCAAACATGCTATCTTTAAGATAGCTTTTGTCAATTTAGAGAGAAAATATTTGATTGGTACTCTGCTTTAGTTTAGTAGTTGCTAAAGAAATTAAAGTCTGAGGTGCAGTTTGCAATGGGTTCAGCAACAAATTTAGTCTTCAGGTAGGAGTTTGTTAGTCCTCAGATGTCTGGCCCCTGGCCCCTCTTGTTATAAGACTAATTGTACATGGGAACTGTAGAAGTTCCCATGTGTTGATGGATAGATTCTTATAGCTGATTCTGTAGATTTAGAAGAGGAATTCCAGTCATGGGAACAAAGCCTAAAATTGAGAGGTCTCAAATTAAGCTTAAGCAAAAACTAATGGTTTTACTAAGTAGGGAAATCAGGTCCCTGTTGCCATCATGGAAATGACTGTACTTGATATTCAAAAGAAATAAAGTTAAAAATTCCGTATCGTATAACCAGTGTAAATTGTAGATGTTCAAAGATGTAATAGGATCGCAGAAAGACGGACAGGAAAATTCAGCTTTGCATTTAGCACAGGAGTAGTCAACAGTAAGAGTACTAAAGAAATAGGTAGTTAATAGCTTGTTTCCTATGGTACTCAGTTATGGAGGTGGGTGCTCTAAAAGCTTAATAACCAGAATAAGGAAGGGATAGAAGTTAAGGGAGATATGGTTATTGTTAGTGGCAAAGGGTTTCTCTCTTAAAGTGAAGAGTAGATTGTATGATGCTTGCATACAAAGTACACTGTTACTAGAGATGGACCTATAATGCAGAGAATTTTTAATGCTTAAAAAATCAAGCATGTTCTGGTTAATGTTTTACTGTCTATTAATGATGGAGCACTAGATATGAGATTTACGGCTAAGATATACTATGTAAGAGAAAAACTACACTGGTTTGTAGCCAATTGTGTAAAAAATTGCTGAGTGCTTGCTAAGTATGGCATCTATAGAAGACATGGAATGCAGTTGTGAAGACTTATTTCAAAGTACTAAATTTCACAAAACAAACGACAAGCAAGTATGGTGGCAAAAAGGATCTATCCACTTATAGAAGCATGACAAAGCAGACTTAAAAATTATGGTAGTTGGAATGTACATCAACATTTGACCCCCTTCTCATGTTCTGTTAAGTCATCATCTACTGTCTATACTTTCATTACTGTCTCGTGTATTACAGCCTTTCTCTCCTATCACTAGTATGCTTGCCTTTCTAACAGAGTGGTGTTGAATTGTTCATATTCAGGCACCACTCCACTGTCACACTTTATCTCTCTCTCTCCCCCTCTCTTACAATGAAACCTGATGCATTGAATGTGTCCATATTCAATACATCATCAGTCTTGTTTTAATTGATAATCTCCTCTTTCTCCTGTCCATGACTTTGCCCTCCATCACTCTGTTCTCTTCACCCATCTTTTATTGCTATCCATCATGTTTTCTCTCACATTACTCCATTGTTGATGTACATCACGCATTTCAATTACTTCCTCTTCCATTACTCTGCCACCCTTCTATCCCTCTCAGCGTCCCTATCATGTCACTTGACATCCTTTTCAATCTTGTTACCAACAACCAACACATAGCTGTCCATAACAGACTATTTTTCCCTCCTGCTACCTTCTATGTCCTTCTATTTTCTCCATCATAATTATCATAATTTCTACTCTATCATTTGTTCATTTTGGTTCTTTCTCTTTCATTACACCCTCCTCTGTCTATCTCTTGGTTGTGAAACCTTGAACAAACATAAGCAATGTTTTGAATAGAGAGGATTCTTTAGTCTTGTCAGAGACATAACAGCCTCTGTGCCATTATGAAACTGAGGACACAACGATGCGCTAGTGTCTAGGATAAAATCACTCAGTACATTCTGTAAAGTGGTTGGTGTTAGGAAGAGCATCTAATTGTAGAAACCATGCCAGAAATATATGAGCATGGCATGTTCTTCATTCCTTTTAGGAGGGTTGTAACTCCAAAATGAACTGATTTAGACCACAACTGCCTGTCTTCTCTAAGTATAAAATCCAGTGGTGTATGATATGTTTGATGGGATCCAGCAAGCTGCAGGGCTGCATCATTGCTCCATCTCTGCTTTGGTATGATTTCTATGGTTGGATATATCATCATCATCACCACCACCATCAAATGCTTGTTTTCCATGCTATATAGACATAAGTGTGTGTGTGTGTGTGCGTGCGTGTGTGCGTGCGTGTGTGCGCATTAGTTGAATTAAATTGTGTTGGTATTTGTATGGCTCCAAACTTGAATCTGTAATCTGCTGTAATGTCAATCAGAGTGAAATCTGGTTTTATAAATTACAATGCTGGTTGTAAAACTCTGTATTGGTTACTTTTGCTTGGATTTATAAATAACAATACAATTTATGTCTCGAGCACGGCTGTAATGGAATGGCTGGAATTTGAGTACTTTTGTATGAAGCAACAACAGCAATAATAATAATAATAATAATAACAACAACGATAATGCTGATGCAGATGATGGTATCTGCAACAATGAGAACACAAAGCTGCTTTTGTTCTAATATACATAAACTTCTAATAATTGCATCTGCAAAATATTTCATTACGTAACTGACAAAAGTCTTAAGTGATATTCAAAGAATTAAGGGAAACGTTGTGAAATCTAAGTTAGGGGTGGGGATATTTAGAATAAAAATCTTTTAAAATGTATTCAGTGTGTGTTAAGTGTTGCTAGCTGTCTGTCTAATGGATACCAACAAGTTATTTTCCCCAATGTAAAATACTTCTATCTTGTTACAGTTATTATTAGACTGCAGCCATGCTGGGGCACCACCTTCAATTTTAAGTCAAATGAATTGATCCCAGTACTTATTCTTTAAGCCTGGTGCTTATTGTATCAGTCTCTTTTGCCGAATGACAAAGTTACAGGTTCATAAACACACCAACATCAGTTGTCAAGCAGTGATGGAGGGCATAAACACAGACACCTACCCACTTAGTGCTGCAACATGGGTTAGCAACCATTATCTCGGCCTATGCTCCCCAGGTCCACCAAGGATCAGTACTCAGCCCCCTCTTATTCATCATAGTCCTCCAGGAAATTACAGAGGAATTCAAGACAGGATACACCTGGGAGCTTCTCTATGCTGATGACCTTACTCTAATAGCTGAGTCACTATCTAAACTAGGGAAGTTTCAGGTGTGGAAGCAAGGTCTAGATTCGAGGGGCCTTAAAGTCAATTTAACAAAAGCCAAAGTCTTAATAAGTAGGAAGGCAGACAAACTACAAATTCTATCTGAATGAATTTGTGGTTTATCTGCCTTCTCCATTATCTCCAGCTGGCTATACAACACACTATTTGTGTCCTTATATTTTCAAACAGGAGAGTTTACCCCACTCAGCACAAAGCAATATCTGTGGACCACGGTTTCTGGGTTATTTCTCTTCCTCAGCTCAGAATAACTGCTCAGTTACAGATGGCGCTGCCAAACTCCTGTTCGAAAATATATGTCATTTTCAAAGTGACACACAGTTTCTGATCTAATAAATAGAAGCATTATTATTTCTAAATCTCTCAATGAGACATTCAGTAACTGTACTCTAAAGTAAGGATTATATACTGAAACTGAAATAAGCCTGTTGTGTGTGTGTATCTATGTGTCTTTGTGTTTGTCTTCCACCACTGCATGACAATTGCTGTTGGTCTGTTTACATCCCTGTAACTTAGCAGTTTGGCAAAGAAAGACTGATAGGATAAGTACCAGGTTTAAAAAAGAAAGTACTGGAGGCAGTTTGTTCAACCACAAGTCAGTGTCCCTGTATGCCTGCAGGCTAATGAATGAAACAAATAAAAGATACATTTACAGGGTATTTTTAAGAATATCCCCCTCCCCTTTTTTTTTTTTAAGATCTTTCCTCTATTTCACTTAAATTTTGAAATAATCAAGAATTTTGGAGAGTATTAGTAAATTAACTGGGCCCAGGAGGATTTGAAGTCTAAATACAAAGAGTTGAAATAAATGTTGTGAATCATTTTGCTCTAATGACTCTGCTAATCCACCATCCTAATAATGATGATGATGATGATTATAATAATATTGTCATTATTTTTGAAGTGGTGAATTGGTAGTATTGTTAGGATGCTGAACAAAATGCTTAACCATATTTCATCTGTCTTTACGCTCTGTATTCAAATTCTACCAAGGTCAACTTTGCCTTTCAACCTTTGAGGGTCGATAAAATAGGTATCCTTTGAGCACTGGGTTTGATCTAATCAACTTAACCACTCCCTTGAAGTGGCTGGCCTTGTGCCAAAATTTGAAACTATTATTATTATAAAGATGGTGGATTATTAGCATTGTTAGAGAGCATGGGACAAAATGCTTAGCAGCATTTGTTCCAGCTCTTTCTGTTCTAAATTCAAATGCTACTGAGGTCAACTTTGCCTTTCATCCTTCCAGGGTTGATGAAATATATACCAGTTCAACAGTTGATGTAATCAACTAGCCCCCTCTTCCAAAATGTCAGGCCTTGTGTCTATAGAAAGGACTATTATAAGACTGCTGCATGTTGCCACAGATCTTTATCCCCATATCTCCTACAACGCTATACTTGTGTTCTGTCTTCCCACTTCTAGCTGTTTTAAATTACTGTTATTGGAACAGTTTCAGCCAATTCAAGACTGTCTACTTACAGCATGTATGTATAGTAAAACATGCATTGTAATTTATGAGTAGATAACAAACTTTAAGAGGTGGTATTTTCACTGTAATTCTGTGAAAACTTCTTAGAAGTTAGCAAATCAAATCTGACCCCTTTTTATTCGTAGTTTCAAAGGCCATATTGTAATCTCTTCATTTTCTATATTGCTATATTTTTTCTTCTTTTTAATGATATAACTTATAGTTTTAATTAATTATTTGCTTATACCCAAGCTTTGTTCATTCATAAATCTCAAATCTTGTTGATTCATGATTCACAATATTGTAAATACTAGAAATACAAGAAGGTTAGTTGAGATGTAGAAACAAACAAGCTAACACGCTTGCACGGATGAAGTACAAATTTTTTAAATTGTATCAATCCAACAATGATTCTGTGTGATGTATTTTCATATATACCAAATGTATGAAAAGTGTGTATGTGTGTTGAATTATATTTGTAGAGAGTTGACAGCTGTTAAGATGTTGCTTCTTGTCTTAGATAAATCCCTTTCTGTTAGCACTTTTCATACAAATGCGTCTGGAACTACTTTTTTTTCTTTTTCTATTCTATGATACAACACCTCTCATTTTAAAGTGTGTGTATTCAAATTAAAACTTATAATTTTATGTAAGGCAACTTTTTCTGAAATTACGAACCATAAATTAGATTAAAAGGTGAAAGTTAGGTTTTTTAATAAATCCTTAATTTTTTTAAGTAATTGAAATGCAGGGACTATGTATTTCAATGGAAATATGGTTCTAAAATACTTATAGATGTATCTTTTGAGATAATTTCGTGCATGAACATTGTTTTTCATTTTGTCAATGACACAGTATAGTAGGGTTACTTGAGCACCATCTGTGAGAAAATTTGGAAATGGCATGCTGTACTGCTTGGCATTCATGCTGGAAGCTTCAGTACGAAGAGATGGTGAATACACAGAACAACCATTGGCTTGCTGTGTCTCCAAAGCATGTACCAAGGTTGGTAAAGATCAAACATCCAGTCAACATCATGATTTTTGGAGTGATCACTAATGATGGTGACATTATGCCTCCATTCCTCTTCCCACACAGCCTCAGATGCAACACGGAGCCCTACATCAAGTGCCTGGAGGAGGTAGTGCTGTCCTAGGTCCAGAGGGTGGCTTCTGGAAGACCCTGTGTCTGGCAACAGGACTCTGCACCATGCCACACAAGCAGAAAACAGTCATGGCTGTCAAACAATTTCTGAAACCACATTACCCCTAACATCTGGCCACTTAACTCCCCAGACTGCAACCCCTTTGATTATTGTGTGTGGGGCACAGTTAAGGGAGAGACCACCAAAACTCCTTAGGCAAGGATTATGGCAGTATTCACCAACTTAAACAAGGAGACTGTCCAGAAGAGTTGCAGGAGATTCCGAAGTCGTCTGGAGGCTATGGTTCAAGCCAATGGCGATTTGCTCTCTAGTATTTCAAGATACTTTTATGCAATTTTCATAATTATATCTTTTAAAATAGGATGTCAGTATTGTTTTCAATTTTTGCGTAATTTAGGTGACACTGTATTCACTTCACCCTCTGTGTGTGTGTGTATGTGTATGTATATGTGTGTGCATGTATATATATATATATATATATATGTGTGTGTGTGTGTATGTATGTGTATGTATATGTATATATGTGTATATATATATATATATGTATATATATATATATATATGCGCATATATATGTATCTGCATATGTATATACTCTTTTACTTGTTTCAGTCATTTGACTGGGCAGTTTGATGGGATCCAGCAAGCTGCAGGGCTGCATCATGCTCCATCTCAGCTTTGGTATGATTTCTATGGTTGGATATATCATCGCAATTCTACCTATCGCAATGGAACCATGCTGGAGCACCTCCTTTAGTTGAGCAAATCAACACCAGGACTTATTCTTTGTAAGCCTAGTACATATTCTGTCGGTCTCTTTTGCCAAACTGCTAAGTTACAGGGACGTAAACACACCAGCATCGATTGTTAAGCGATGGGTGGGGGGGACATAGATACACAAACATACACATACACACACACACACACACACACACACACACACATATATATGACGGGCTTCTTTCAGTTTCTGTCTACCAAATCCACCCACAAGGCTTTGGTTGGCCTGAGGCTATAGTAGAAGACACTTGCCCAAGGTGCCATGCAGTGGGACTGAACCCGGAACCATGTGGTTGGTAAGCAAGCTACTTACCACACAGCCACTCTTGCACCTATATCTGTGTGTGTGTGAGTAACTATTTGGACTTTAGTTATATGTTTATTAGTATATCAATTAAAGCACATTTAGTAAATTTTTCTGTATAAACTTACTAAAACCATTAAATGGTTAACTACTTTTTGAAGTTTGGCATTCATGCTGGTAATCACAGTCTGAGCCATATTTTACATTGCTTGGAGTTTCTACCTATCGCAATGGAACCCAGCAATTTCCTTAAATAAATCAGTTTTTCTCCGCTGAAGAAGTCTAACTTGCATTTACCTTTTTCTGTGTTTGGACAATGAAATTCATCACTGCCGACATCGTCACTACCAGCTCTTATTTAATGAAAATTTAATAAAATCTAATCATAAGTAAAATTATCTTGAATACAACTAAATTGAAAATCTTTTTCCCCTGGCCATATTGGCAATTCTGAAAACTTTTGGGTGCAAATTTTACATGAGTAGAAGCCCTTTTTTAACAATTTTTATCCTGAAAATCACCTGCGTAAAAATACACAGGTGCGCAAATTACATAGGTTTTTACAGTAATTTATTATGAATGTTAGATTACTGGAATGTATTATGCTCAAAACATTATTCTTTATTCTTTTTAGTTTAATCTCAGGAGGAGGACGTAGAGGATGACTCTTTTAGATTATGTGATAAAGAATGCATCTGTAGGGCTGCTACTCTTAATGTTTAGTTTTGACTTTTGTAGTTTTGTTCTGAAAGTTTAGGCTTAGATTTCCGGTTAGTCTTGATTCCATCAGAGGTTTTCCTCCCTCATTACAATGAAATAACAACCTGAAGGAAACAATAAAAAGAGCAAGTTGTACATCTTGATAAATGAAATGTTTAAAACTACAATAAACACAAAATAGCAACAAAAAAAAAATAAAATTCCAGTTTAAAATATGATATCAGTCTAAACAATGTGAAGCAGTTAGAAATGAGTGTTTAAATATAGGTAAACTTTGTTTAATCTATCTACATCTGAAACTACTGATAGTTAAGAGTGAATCTTTGAGTGGTTTCTAGAAACAGATGCCTTTATCTTGATGGCAAGCTGTTGTTTGTGTGTCAATTCGAAATAGTCAGGTCCAGAATTATTTCTGTGAATCCAGTAATGTCAGTTGTAAAACTATCTGTTGTTCTAGGTATAGCTTTAAACAAAGCCAGCAAGTATTTAAGATAAACAAACCAGTTGTTCTCTTTCTCTTTCATTGGGTCAGTACATTTTGGTGGAACAGTGACTAATAATTTAACTACTTTTTCTCATATTCAATAGTTTTCCAACTCAAAAGAACTTCTTTGTATATTTCTTTGTACATTATTAGTTGTTTTGTTTTGTTTGCCTTTGCCATCCCCACCATGCCTGAGTCTGTTCTAGAAATACATTTATTTTACATATGTATTTCAGGTTATGCTATTTTTCTTATTGTTATTTATTTACAGAAAAGCAACATTCTTTGTAACTCTAAGTCCCTCCTTCCCCACAATATAGTGAAAGAGCTGGTGAGATTAATATTCAGTTTAAAGTGTTGAGACAGTGACAGCAGTGGGGATGGGCCAGCTGATTCAGAGGTAAAAATTCTGGAATTGGTGTCATCTTGTAAACATGGGTTACATGAGTTAACAAGTGAGCCTGTATGTGGTCATTTGACCTGCTAGTAGTAGTAATAGCCAAATTTTACTCAAACCACATCCTAACACCTTAACCCTTTCGTTACCAAGCCGCCCGAAAAAAATTTTGGTTTATGAAACCAAACCGCCCAAAGCCGCCCGAATTTACCTATTCATATTTAAATGAGAATATCAGAGCAAATCTCTTCAGTACATTCGTGAAAACACGTATTATACTTCGTAAACAGTTCAACTACAGTTTTGTACAATAATCGAAGTGTAATTTTAATTCCGTGAATTTTGGGAGATTTTTTCCGAAATTTGTTCCTATTGTGTTTTCAAAATTTGTAATTCTGACAAAAAATGGATACGAATTTCATTATATCAAGCAGCGAGTCAGAATTCGAAGGATTTTCTACTGAAGACCTTCATAAATCTAACTCTATGACTGAAAAGAAAAAGCACATGGTATTTGATAATGAATTTGATGTTTCATTTTCCGAAAGTGAAAACAGTGAATCTGAGATCTCCGATAGCGATAAAGAAAACGAATTGGCACCTGAATGGAGTGAAAATTTAAAAACTGTTTCTTTCGGTGATTTTTCTGAAGAAACTGGACCAAGCCACAGACTTTCCCAGAAGGGTAAAGCCTTAGGCTATTTCTATTTACTTTTTCGAATGAGCCTATTTGAAATCATTACAGCGAAAACGAACCGTTACGCTAAACGTAAACAAAACGAAAGAAAGGATAGTTTGTTATTTCCCACAACCTTAAATGAAATTAAGGCCTATTTTGCCATAAATATTATTATGGGTATCAGAAAGTTACCCAGAATAACAAATTCTATCGTAAAATTTTGTTGTATACCCAATTGAATATTAGCTAATATTTTCTATAGCGATGTTTGAACAAAATTTTAATAATTTTATATTTTGTGGAATTTACCTGTATCTACCTGCAAATAGAGTCACTTTGTGACAAAAATTATAGTATAGAATTGGTTGAGAATATTTCATCAAATTATCTTCCAAAAATCAGATTAATATATCGATAAATAAAAAAGTTATAGTTGTTTAATGAAACCAGACTAAATTTATGATTACGTTAGAAATTAAGTGAAACACATAAGGGGTGTAATTTGGTCAGAAATATAGTAACGAAAGGGTTAAAGAGGTACGCCACAATCAGTAATGTAATCCAGTGTACACTATTCTGGTGGTGGTGGTAGTGGTGGTGAGATAGGACAGTTATGGTGTGAATGCATTTGATGTTGGGTCTGATGAATCAGAGTCAACCTCAGGCTGAACAAAATTTGATTTCGTCTATCAACTGGAGTACAACAGATTATTTTCATCTTTTAACCTTTTGAAATTGACAGTATAACCATGATGTTAACTATATGGAAGAAGGAACCACATTGAAATAAAACAGATCAGCTTTGATTCTGTTGCAGCAGTTCTTTTTGTGACAATTCTATAACAAGATACATTGGAGAAGTCATGTATCTTTTACTTAACATTATAGAATTTTGGTTAAGCACCATTCCTGTTCTGCTATATATCTTATCATAAGAATGGTAGAAATGTGTAAAATGTTTTAAATGCAACTGGTTCCTATTCATAAACAAATTTAATAACCCTTGGAAGAAGATTTCAATTTTTCTTGTGCAATAATTTCAATATTTAGAGGTTTCTCACTTTTGGATAGAGTATCAGATATTATGAAGAGGAAATATATGTCTTCCATACCATTTTGGAGGTCATGATTGATGTGAGTAGAAGAAAATCTGGGTTATGTTTATTAGACATTGCCACATTTTAACAGCTCTTACAATTTATTCAATTAATTAGAAAAAAAAAAAGAAATTACATATAGAGAATATTAATGAAGCAGTTGACATTTCAGTGTACAGTTAATCCTCTAATTATTATTCATTTTAATGAACTTTTGATATATATTTAAAAAGAAAAAGAGATTTTTGCATGTGACTATAGAAAAGTGGATGTTAAGTGATGATGATGATGATGATGATGGTTGTGGTGGTGAATATGAAGGACAAGAAGAAAAGATATTTGCAATGCTTTTACACGCCTTGAGTGGTTCTGAAAATTTAGACAACTCATTTGCAAGTATTGTCAGAGAAAATGTTTTACAGCTGGATATTCTTTGGGACCTTTGGAGATATGCTGTGCTTAAGAAAACCCGGCAAGCCAAGTGAGACCATACCTGCTGCTGATGCTAGTGTGGCTTAACTGGCCTGTTTAAAAGTACCTTTCAATATACTGTGCTTGAGAAGACCTGTTGAGTCTAGTGAAATTGTTGTCGTGGCTGATGCTAGTACCGCCTGATTGGTACCTATGCTGGTGGCACGTAAAAAGCACCATTCGAGCTTGACTGGCTCCTGTACCGGTGGCACATAAAAGGCACCATTCAAGTATGGTCGTTGGCAGTGCTGCCTGACTGGCCCCCATGCTGGTGGCACATAAAAAGCACCCACTATACTCTCAGAGTGGTTGGCGTTAGGAAGGGCATCCAGCTGTAGAAACCTTGCCAGAACAGATTGGAGCCTGATGCAGCCACCTGGCTTGCCAGTCTTCAGTCAAACCGTCCAATGCATGCCAGCATGGAAAGTGGACATCAGAAGAAGAAGAAGTCATATATATATATATATATATATATATATATATATATATATATATATATATGCATGTATAAACTTAACTCAGTATCTCAATCATACTAAATTATGTAGTCTGCTCTGAGACCACCACACTCCTTGGCACAAAGGTTAATTGTATAGAGAACAGTATAGCAGTCAAGATGTATGACTACAGGCTGTTTTAGTTACCACAGATGGAGACTGGCCAATTGTTTAGGGATCCATTATAAGTAGTTGTTGGATTTTATTGAGGCAACTTGATTTAGTGTCGTTGTGTAGCAACTGGTCAGCTTTGGTTGAGCAAACTTATGCCAAACCTGAGCTAACCTAACAAGTTGTTGTTTCAGGTACACTATGCTAAGGGCCAAATTACACATCTCTACAAGTATTAGTTAATTCTATGGTATGCAATATGACAATTTAGATGTGTTACGTTATCTCCCATAAAATACTGTACAGAGTAATAAGCATTGACACCAACCTGTTTCTGTGTAATGTTGGTATGTGCAATAGAACTTCTCAGTATTCTAAATACCTTACTTATTCCACCAGAACTGTTTTTATTGTAAATATTTACCTGCTACGAAACAGATTTTAAAATGTCAAGTGACTTTTGAATCTCCCTCCCTATGTCTCCTTTTTCTCTCACACATACATTCTCAGATGTTCCTTTAATGTCTTGATCATGTGTAACACACAGTTATTCTGTTCATTATCATTGTCTTCGTTATCATCATCATCATCGTTTTATGTCAATGTTCCATGCTGGCAGGCATCTATACTTAATGTGAAGTGCCCTGAAACTTGTCAACACAAATACCTCAGAAAGATGCCTGTATCATTACTCTGTGTGTGTGTGTGTGTGTGTGTGTATCTGTCTGTCTGTATCTGTATATATATATATATATATATATATATAATATATATATATATATATATATATATATATATATATATATATAGGTACAGGCATGGCTGCATGTTAAGAAGTTGCTTCCTAACCATATGGTTCTGGATTCAATTTCTGCATGTGTCTTCAGCCTCAGGCTAACAAAATTCTCGTGAGTGGATGGGGCAGACAGAAACTGAAAGAAGCCTGTCATATGTGTGTATCTTTGTTTTATGTTTCTCCTCAACCACTGCTTGGCAACAGGTGTTAGTTTGTTTACATCCCTGTAACTTGGTTGATCAGCAAAAAAAAGACTAATCAATGTTTTCAACTAAACCCTTCAAGACAGTGCCCTAGCATGACCACAGTCCAATGACAGAAATAAGTAAAAGATAAAAGATGTGTGCATATGTGTGTTATATATATATATATATATATATATATATATATATATATATATATATATATGCATATCTAGTTATTTTGGGATATCTGTGACTCATTGACTGCATTTATGTAAGAGATGAATAAATTCTAATGGATTTGTATTTACTAGATATATTTTTGACATTGTGACCATTGTATTACTTGAAATAACGTTCTTCTAATCTAGAATTGTTTAAGATATTTTTCTTTTTTTATTATTCAAATCAAGTATTATATTGTTTATGTGTACACGTACATACACACACACAAATCTATGTAAGTATATAAATATGTATGAAGAGTTGAAATCCAAGTGATCCACGCCCACAACTTCACCTACTGCTAGCTGCTATTCCTACCAACATCACAGAGTCTTAACTGCTGTTGGTCTCGGAATAACTGGAAATAGTTAATATGAAGTTGCATAATGCCTGGCAGTTATCCAGAATCACCTGAAAGCACAGTGAAACATGTGACTTGCATGTTTATTAAATGAGCTGTAAGATAGCAGAACTGGAGCTTTATAATGTGAACTGTTTTATTGAGCAACTTTACTCTTAATATATGCAATAATAAACATAAGATAATCATGATGATTATTTAAACTTAGGAAGTTCTCTTAATTAACAAAAAAATTATTTCTATTGTAGAAATCCCTTCCCCTCAGATATTGCCATATTATTAAACAGTGGCTATCTTTGTTTATAGATAAGTTTTGGAAATTGTTTTAGGAAGTTTTATGAGGTTTTGTTTTAATCCTTTCATTAAAATTAAATTAAAGCTATAACTACTTCAGGGAGCAGAACCAGACACCATGGGTCTGCTCTTTGGCATTTGTACAGGTACTATGATAGCTTCTGTTCCTTTGAACTGGCAATTCTACTCTAGACCCATCCCAGTGCACTTGTCTTTTCTCTTAGTCATTTCAAATGTGCCTACCCAATACACTCCAAAGTAAATACTTGCCTTCAATTTGTGATTGACTGAAGTTCAAGCTTAATATCAAACCCCATTGATCTCACCATACGTGTGCGCCTTCATTGTTTCCTCTAAGTAAATAAATAAATAAATAATAATAATAATGATGATGATGATAATAATGATTTCAAATTTTGACACAAGGCCAGCACTTTCGAGGAGGAGTAAGTTGATTTCATTGACCCCAGTACTCAACTAGTGCTTAGATTTATTGACCCCAAAAGGACGAAAGTCAATCTTGGCAGAATTTGAACTCAGAATGTAAAGATGGGCGAAATGCTGCTACAAACTCTGAAAATTTTGAGGAGAGGGATCTAGTCAATTACACCAAACCCCCATGCCCTGCTATAGCGGTACCTATTTTATCGACCCTGAAAGGGTGAAAAGCAAACTTGACCATAGTGGGGTTTGAATGCAGAACGTAAAACCAGAAAAAATGCTGCTAATCATTTCATCTGATGTGCTATCAATTCTACCAACTTGTCAATAATAATAATGATAATAAGGGTAAAAGTATCAAAAGTAATAATAAGGTGTACACACATGCACACACACAATCAAGTAATTTTTCTATGATTTCTAATAAATATATTTGAGATTATAATTTGAACATAATGTATTGTCTAGTTGATGGTCCTATCTTGTCTGACACAGTATCAGATGTACATAAACACATATCTCTCAACAAACACACACACACACACACACACATGCAGGTCTATTTTTTGGATTTTATGAATATATTAGAGAAAGTAATAATTGTTTTAACTGGTTGACATAATCTACTTAATTAACTTGTGTAAAAAAAACAAAAAAAAACAAAGGAAAAGAAAAAGTAAAAAGTTGAAAGCAAAAGTAATTTCTGAATAATTCTTCTTGGGAAGGTGGGGTGAGAGAAATCACAGGGTGACTATAGGGGAAATGCTTTTATTACTTTCCTTTAATGTATTTTGTGCATGTGTGTGTGTGTTTTGTGATATAAAACTGTAGCTAGTTAGTGAAGATTGTTAATTTAAACACTGATTAGGAATAATAAAATAAAAAAAGAAAAAGAAATATTGTACAGTACTCACAAGTGACTGTTGCTGTTGAAGGCAGGCTAGTCGTTACTTCCTTTCTTTTTCTGTTTGTTTGGTTTTTTACTTACACTGAAACTCGCCTGTCAGCTGCTTCTAGCTACTAACACATGCTACAGTAGTTGATATTACCATATCAACTATGGAGCTGTAAGCATGCTTCTCTACTAGCTCCAGCTCCAACTCCAGCTATTAGTTTTCGTACTCTCACAACAAGCAGCTCCTTGCATTTTTAAGCCCCAACCAGTTTTTGACCACATTCACTTCATTTTATTGGAGTGACTATGTAATATGTGTTAATAATAGCTTTAATGTGTAGCTCCTCAGTGTTTTGTGTGTCAGCTCAGATGATTGCCGGCCAACATTTACGCTGAAAAGTATGATGTGCATTGGGATTGTAGTTTGTTTTGTCGCTCGACAACAGGTGATTCTGGCTGATGAGCAAACTTCACTTCGTACAACTTACATGACATGAAAACGGGAAGAAAATGGCCATCAGAAAAGAAACCTTCAGACTGTTTATAAAAAACTTTTTATGGGATTATATTACCTGACAGCTAAGAGTGAATAATTTCTATATTTACCTGTAAAGTTCTCTGTGGATTATCTATGTTGTTCTTGTTGTTAGCCATGAGATATTTGTGAAAGCCACCAGCACCATGCCGACAAGACCACACAAATCATTTAAAAAATCATTCCGGAATTTACAAACCAAAGGCATTCTCTCATTTGTACTATCAGCTGTCTATGTGCTCATTAAAGTCATGTTTATTATTGCTATGTTTTTCTGTGCAAAATTCCTGCACTATGGTGAAAAACTCATTCGTTTTTTATTTAGTGGTTTTGGAATGGATCCAGAAAAAGTCAACCCAAATTCTGATTATTGTCATATAGAAGGTAAGTACATATTTCTTCTATTGTTTGTATTGAATTTCTGTTTAGTGCTCTAACTGGGGAGGGTTATCATGTAAAAATATCTCAAACCCTTCAGTTTGCTATAAACTTCTTTAACTCTACCTTTTGTTTTTAGCAGTTATTAACTGAAAATTTTCAGATTGTAGATTATATTGAAGTTATTTTATGCTTGAAAAGAGAGAGAGAAAAAAAAAAGAACATTGCTTAATTCTCTTTTTTCCTTTCTTTTTGTTTTCCTTTTCTCCATGTTTTTCTCCTCCCACTTTCCTCCTCATATGATGCAGTGATGCTGTCACATGCTGAACATTGCAAACTTACATCTATTGATCTAAAACAATTACGGTGTATATGTATGTATGTGTGTGTGTATATATATATTAAACTACTAATTATCTCAAAAAATTGACAAAACATTAACTATTTGACAATTAAACTACCTGGAATTTATATTTACTGATTACTGTCATATTTATTGTTGATCTTTAAATCAGTTAGAGTTATAGTTCCTGTTTGATAACGAAACTACTCAGTGTTATTGTATTTGCTGTTTGACTTAACTGCCTAGTGTTATATTTACTGTCTGATAATGAAACTACCTAATATTGATGTACTTTCTGTTTGACAAACTATCTAGTGTTGTATTTACTGTTAATGGAAACTACCCAGTATTATTATATTTGCCGTTTGACAAACTACCCAGTGTTATATTTACTATTTGATAATGAAACTACTCGGTATTATTGTATTTGCTGTTTCATAGTTAAGCTGCTCAGTATATATTAAACTTTTTATATCAAACTTTATTTGGTGTTATAAATAAATAAACTTGTTAAAAACACATGCAACATTGTTTAAGAGATATCACAATAAATTCTACCAGTTACTGGTATAATTTAGTTATTTTGTTGGGTGGCAGAGTGGACTCTGTCAGATTGGACTATTTTTGAGACGATACTGTTTATCACTGAGTAAAATGGGTGTGGAATGCTTTGAAATACTTCCCTAAATTTTTGATTCAGTTTCTTGTAAATTACATATCCAGTCAGTTCAACATCCTCATTGAATTAGATATCACTATTGACAAAACAAAATAACAATCTTTTTTTAACATTTGTTTGTGCTGCAGTATAGTGTTGTTAACAAATAAATTATGTTCTTCAGAAAATAACAAAGTTATTTCTAAATGTTATGTCAACTTAACCGTAGGGAAAGATAGCCTTTTAGTTGCTGTTTGTATTGTGTGTGTTTGTAAAGTAAACTGATTATACAAGACAATAAATATGGGCCGAGAGTTGTAAAGAGACGTTAAAATTAATCTTAGATTGTGAATCTCTGCATCTAGTCGAGTGGTTTTTAACCTTAAGTGATGGATAAATATAACATCCTG
Source organism: Octopus sinensis (assembly GCF_006345805.1). Taxonomy (NCBI): domain Eukaryota; kingdom Metazoa; phylum Mollusca; class Cephalopoda; order Octopoda; family Octopodidae; genus Octopus; species Octopus sinensis. The sequence continues at coordinate 120,363,321 of NC_042998.1, forward strand.
CTATAATGAACCAGTGTTTTGGAGATTTTGTGTTAATCACTACTTACTAAGTTATGTGAAGTTTATCTTGTCAGAAAAGAGTTTTGGGGGTTTGTTTTTCAAAGGACGCTAGCTATTATGACTATAATATTAAGTTAGGGGTTCAAACACTTGATTATACAGAGATAATCTTCACAAAAAACCTCAAATTATGATATAGTTAAATCTTTGGGCTATACCCCTACAGTTTTTTTTTTTTTTTATTTCTCTGAACATATCTGTCTCTGTCTCTCTCTCTCTCGCTTACACACACACTCTTATGAGAGTGACCAGTGTGTATGAAATTGTTTACTTATCACTGTTAACTGATGTATTTCAGTACAATTATTTTATCAATATTTCTGTATATACTGTTGCTTAATTTGGATGTTATAGTCTCTTTATTATTATTTTCCAAATTTTCTGACAGGAACCAGTCAGAGAACTGTATAGATGTTTTTTTTCTCTTTTCTTTTTCTCTTTTCTACATTCATTCCTTTATAAGCAAGTTTAGATATTGATTAATTGGCTGGTTGGTTGATTGGTTAGTTGGTTGTGTGGTTAATTGGTACATTGATTAGTTGATTTAAAACAAAAACATTTCACCAGACACCGTTGTTATTTCTAACTGGACCATGCAGTAGTTCAACTTTCATACACAACCTGTTCTTCAAAAAGTTATGATACCCTCAAATTGTATTCAACTGCATTCTCATTTCATAACCAGTGTCATGCAAATGAAAGCAATCTCCAGTTATTGATCATCAGTGTCTTTGATCTAACACATACGCACACTTGTCCAAGTTATAGAGTTTATCATTTCAAATCAATGGTGGATGGTGGGGGGGGGACATCTATCAGAAAATGTATCAGGTCTCTATCAATACCACATCTTTCTTTTCCTTCCTTCCTTCCTTCCTTCTTTCTTATTTTCTTCCTTCCATTCTTTCTTTCTTTCTTTGAGAACCCATTGGATGCACAATTTCTAGAATAGAGGAAACAGTAAGGTTGGTCATGGCTTGAATGCCTTTAACTAGGTAAAATGTGGTTGGTTTGGATAATATTTTTTTAAAGTCTAAATGACTGAGAAGAGTTGTAATTGAGAGATAAAAACAGTCTGGACTTTTATTTTCCTCTCCAGGATATCTGCTTACAATTTGATTGTTATCAAGTTCATATTCTCCACCAAATTGCTACACATGTACTGCATAAATGGTTTAGTTGAATAGATCAAAGCATAATGTAGTTACCAATACTATAAACACTCTAAATTGTGTGTGTGTGAGTGTGTGCACGCACAGCCACTCACACTTAGTCACATACACACTCACTCTAGGGAAATGAATTTAATACTAAAAAATATTTGTAATCTTATTGATGGTTTCTTGCATCAGCACAAAGCTACAGATTTATTGGAGATGAGAATAGTTGTCTATAATTCAAAATACTACAAGGCCCAACAGTCTGCTGTTGTTGACTGTCCTAACTATACACTTTATGGATATCTTTTAAGGTAAAGGACATACATTGTAAGGGAGGGATTATTATTGATTTAAGTGATACAAGCATATTATTGGTAATTCTTTTGTAATGAAAAGTAATTCACTCTGATAAGATTTCAACTCAAAACATTGAAGGGGAACTCTGTATCCTATTTAGTGTTTCTGCTATATTGGTAGTGATGAAGATTGTTCCCAGCCTTAAGACATGTTTTGGAATGAAAGATGTTCCATTCTAGTGAAATAACAGATGCTGATTCAATAGTCTGTAATTATTTCACTGCTGAAGATGGAAAGAAGAGTTACTAAATTCTGCTCCAAAATGTATTTAATATAAATCTCTACTATAATCATCTATTATACAGTTATATAAGTAATAATGATTTCTTCCTTTAGTACAAGACCCATACATTGGCAGAAGTGGCATTATAGTTAATTCAATGAAACATTTTCCCCCAATATTTGATTAGTACTTTTATTGAACACTGAAGGATGACAGAAAAATCGATCATGACAGGTTTTGAACTCAGAATGTAAAGGAACATAACTAAATACTGCAAAGAATTTTGTGTAGCACTCCACTTATTCTGCTAACTACCGTTATAATAAGAAGAGTAATTGTTAATAAAGTGGTAGGGCATACCTACTAATAGCTAAGACTATCCCCCTAATCTACAATGTATCTATGAAGAAGGCTTGACTAATTAACTGTGTATGAAAACTTGGAAACAGAAATTTCAGAATCTTTACTGTGCTTGTTGGTGTCATCTGGTGCAGTTAGAAGTTTATTAAAAATATTGTGAGAAACAGATTGTTCTTATCATCATTGCTCACATCCTTTCTGGAATATTGTTTACTTGATAACCCACTGAAAAGACACAATGTAGATTACAATATATATTACTTTGTTGATATATAAATGTGTGTGTGTGCGTGTGTGTGTGTGTGTGTGTTTGTGTGTGTATGTGTGTGTGTATGGTGTGCGTATGGATGATAGGCACATGTATGGCTGTGTGGTTGAGTTCGCTTCATAACCACATGATTTCAGGTTCTGCCCTACTGCATGCTGCTTCAAGTAGGTATTTTCTGCTATAGCTCCAGGTCAACTAATACCTTGTGAGTGAATTTCATAGACAGAAACTGTAAGAAACCTCATGCATCTGATTGTGTGGGAGTGGGGATGACAGGTACAAATGTGCTCATGCATAGGAATGTCCATGTTTCATGTTTGTCATCAGTGAAGTGATATTGATGTTGATATTCTTTGTTGACATTATGACCAATCTCTCTACTCTTTTGAAGACCTGTGTAATGCATGAAAATATTGTACTCGAAAAAAAGGTAAGGGTTGGTGACAGGAAGAGCATCTGGTCATAAAAATAATGCCTTAAATGACTCTTGTCTACAGTCTTGCCCATGTGGAAAAATGAGTGTTAAACAAATGAACACACACAGTGATATGTAATGAGTTATTGTTTGTACTAATGGAAAAATTTATTGGATAAACAATCTTTTGTTTTCCTGTTACCCCCCCTATTTCAAACAGAACTCACAAACCTTTATTTCATTCACAAATCTAGCGTTCTTATCCACTATACTGAATTGAACCCAGCACTAGAATTATATTAGTCACAGTTCTTAGTAGTATCCATCCATCTTCTCTGCACACTATTCTTGATAGGGTTATTGGGATTGAATCCTCAAACACCTCCTCCATGGGGTTCTATCAGAAGCAACTGTCATTAGATTTTCCAGCTGGATTCCCAAATGTGACTGAGACTATGAAATATTATCCAATCATTTTGTTCTTGGTCTACCCCTAGGTTTCTCGCTAGTTGGTTTAGACTGAAGAATCCATCTTGTGAATCTTTCTTGTGACATTCTGATCACTTGTCCCTTGTACTGGAGCTGTGACCTTTCAGTGTGAAGAAGTGGTGATTCAAACTGGGGAGACCCCCATTCTTCAAGCTAAGCACCCTGTTGAGTAATATTACTCCAGGGATCTTTTAGAGGAACCCTGTTTTGGCCACTTACATTCTTGATTGCACTCTTTCAGCTATTATCCAACAATTACAATCAGCTTTTATGTTTCCGTCTTTCTATAGCAATTCTAATGTGTGCTCTCAATACATTATTTCATTTTGGAATATAATTTCTATTCTCACATCATGTATGTTCTATCATTCCAGACATTATTGTTTCATATTTGAGTTGAGACTTTTGTTTTGCTAGTCAGACTCGCCAACAATTGTGTTCATTCACAAGGATAATGTCACAATAAAACTAGAATCCTTTGTGACTCTTAGAAGATGTTATTCTAAAGGCCTATCTGAGGTGATATAACATATGTGATCAACATAACACCACAGTGCTGTTCAGATTTATCTCTGCATTCTGCAGAATTTAGAGTTACACTGTTTTATTGTAGAAGTCAAGTTGAGATGATAAAATATTATATTGGTCAATATAACATGGAAGCAATGTTTCAAAGTAAATTCCATATTATTGCACTCTCACCCAATTATGATAGTCCTTATAACAGGAAAACAAGACAATAACTAAATATTAGAATCACAGACAACTCAAAAGTTTCTTAACAAAGACTCTAAATTATAATTGTTATAAACTTGCAGCTGAATCACATGTCTAGTACTAATTTATGATTAAATATCAAACAATTAACTGATTCATTTCTGTTGAATAATAGCAGTGGAGTAGTACATCTTGACAATATAAAAACCCACTGCATAGTGTTGCTATAGATGGGCAAAAACACCATAAACTTCCTCTGAGGAACCACATTATTAGCACTTTTTGTCTAATGTCTTAATTATCTACAGTAAGGATGATTCCACCTGCCTTCCACACCGCAATGTGATAAAAAAAAGTGTTGATCATGATACAGCTACTTGACTGTAAAAAAAATTAAGTCGAAGAGGTTCTGGTGCAAGATTTCATTGCATAAATGTGAAATAGTACACTTGGACTCTATATGTCAGTTTTGCTGTGTGTAGTTAATTTAGGGAGGGAGTCAAGCACATGACTAGTCTTTATTTAAATGGCATCTGCAGAAATGCAAGACATTTGACAACTGAAAGGTTTGAAACAAAACCTCGAAGAGTGAAACTAAATGCTCAGGCTCTGTGATTTCTGTAATGCACTTCAGTAGGCTCTGTAGAAGGGTTGGTGATAGACAGGGCATGCAACCATAGAACCCACATGTTAAAATGGAACATACAAATGGGACATGGATTCCAAGTTGCAGTGCAGTCTGCTTGTCCAGGGAGTAGTAACTCCATGTAAGAACTGATATAGAATAAAGGGGCTCTTCAATATTTTTTATAGTGGCATTATAAAATACATCCAGTCCACACTGTAAGGCATACACATCACCAAAGTTGGCTAATTTTCACTATTGTTGATATATGCAAGATAATACAAACTGACAGCCCATCAAACCCATAACATCATGGATAAAAAGATATAAAACGATAATGATGATAGTGATTTCAAACAGCAGATGGACACAAATTTGGAGAAGGATTTCATTGATATTATTTAGTTTATGTGTTGGTCATTTGTGGAAATTTAATGTCCATGGTGGTGGTGGAATGTAAACTACAATTCCATGAGTTACTGCATCAAGATTCGGTGTGAATGTGTGCAAGTAGGGTGGAATCTGCTAAAGGTACTGGATTAAACCCAGAACCATGTGATTGCAAAGGAAACTTGTTAACACTTGGTCATGTCAACACACATATGTTAGTCTCCAGAAGGAAGATAAAATCAATATTGGTAAGATTTGAATCAGAATATAAAAAGTTATTACTAAATATTACAAGTCATTTTGTCCAATACCCTACAAAAACAATAATGATTCTGATAATAAAAATATTTGGCATTATCTTAAATATTTCTAGTTAATCTATAATTAAAATACAATAGTAGTAGTAGTAGTAGTAGTAGTCAGGGCCCTAAGTATTTACATGAATTATCATCATTCAGATAGGTTAGTGTAGTAGAGAGAGGGAGAGACAGCTGTACTGTATTACTTCTCAAACACCTAATTCAAGATGACCCTGCAGGAGTCAACCCTGCCTTTCATTCTATCATTGATCATTAAGATAGTGAAGAAATATGAAAGACTGGCTTATGAAATTCACTTGTAGTCTTTCTCTCTTCTTGCACCAAGTAACCAAACCAGTATAAACTGTAGGGGTAGGGTAGAATTGATTTGACATAATATTTCTGTTTTCAGATAATGGTTACTGCAAGGAATGATTGTCCCCATATTGTTGGTTTTACTTATTTATTCTTTATTTTTTCTACTAATTTCAATTTGGGCTAATTACACATTAATTATGAATATGTAGTTGGTACAGCTGGTGTGGAAGTGTGTGTGCCTGTTGCTGTGCATTGCTTGGCTGTGTGTGTGCTTGGTAGTACATCTGTCAGTGTCTCTGTGTATGTAGGGACCTGTCATTGTGTGTGTGTATCTCTTGGAATGTTTGTAACTGTTCTTACCATACCACTATAGGTAGTTGCCTTTTAAGTTATTTAATTATATTCCACTGACCAGTTTCAATTTGACATAGATTGTTCATATCTCTGTATCATGTATTTTACACACTCTCTCTCTCCCTTTCCCCTCTTATGAAATGTAAGGACTAATCACCTGTTGATGAATACTTGCATATCAAAAAGTGCATATTTGTTTTTGGATTACTTATAAATATCAGTTGTCTTCCTTCTCAACATCCTCATCATCTATTGAACCTAACTCTGTCTGAGGGAGCATTCGGCTTCCATGCTTTCTTTAGCCAGATTGTCTTGGGTTTCTTGTTCCATCTAGCCCATAATCTGAATTTACTACATTATGTATAGTGGCGCAGTCTTTGCTAGAGAAAGACTTAGTGTTCACAACCATCTATCCATCCTTATTTCTTTGTGATTATGAAGTCTGTCTACATTGCTTATTCACTTCAGTGGTAGATAAGTGTGTACATTGAAGTAACTATCCTGTTGTTGTCTAACATGTCGATTAAAATTACTAGTTGTGATAATGAAATCACAGTTATCTGTGATTTATAGAGTCTTCAAAAGGGGCTTAATAAAAATGATCCTTCTATTCCTATCAGTGTTGTTTGAGTGCTTATGCAGAAATCACTTTTACTGTTGTGTTGTCTCTATAACCAATTTAAATCTTAATTATGACAGGCATCATATAGCCCTACTACTTTAACAAGTTATCTATCCATTTCTCTGAAAACAACATAACTCTTCACCAACTCTAGTACTGCTACCCATCCAGAAGAAGTTGTACATGCTCCTTGCCTATGAGGAGTCAGACTGAGGTTCCCACTTCGACACATGTTGTGGTCTCTACTCCAACATCTTTACAATCTCTCTAGTGCAAAGTTTCATCATTTCAACATTCATAATAGTTCTGAAGTGTTGCATTTTGAAAGAGTAGAGTTTTTCTGTTAGTTCTGAGCTGTTTAATATCTATTTTGTGCATATGAAAGGAAGAGTATAGGTGTGATTATTTGATGATGGTTGAGGGTTCCTCACACACAGTCAAATGCTGCTATTTAGTCATTCTACTGTTGTGCATACAACTAATATAATAAGTGTACACATGCACATGCACGTTTCTGTTTACCAAATTCACTCACAAAGCCCAAGGTGTCACACAGTGGAACTGAACTCAAAACCATGTGGTTGGGAAGTGAACTTCTTAACCACAGTCATAACTGTGCCTCTTTAAGTGTGTAAAACATAGAATAATTTTCACCTCTTTGATTATTGTTTAAACATTTTATAGAGAAAAATTTTTTTTAAATATTTTATTGTATATGTATATAGTCCATCAATTATTCATTATCTCTGGATAAGATACTAGTCAGTCAGAAATAAGTTTTACAAGACAGCCTGATACTTAAACAATTGGTTAAAAATGCATCAAGTAGCATTTCCCTAACCACTGACAACACAAAACATTTGGGATATGAGCAAATGAGTTCTAAATTTTAACATGAAATCTCACAAATTATGAACTGTCATCATTAATATATGGAATTTCAAAGTAGAGTGTTTAAAACAGGTACCTTCTTGTTATAAATTTGTCTTGCCTTAGTAAATAAAATGGATTACCACTGTTAGAGATGTTGAGGTACAAGTGTTTTAACATTCCTGACATACTTCTTAAAGCTGTTTTATGTTAAAACTACCCAACATGTTGATAGTAGTTTGTAACCATCTTACATCCTCCTGCTCATAGAAGTCAGTGTGTGTGTGTGTGTGTGTGTGTGTGTGTGTGGCTGCATTGAAACAACTCTAATTGGTAAATCAGTCAGTAAAAATGCAGGTAGTATCTAAGGTCAGTAGCAATATGTGTTGACATGTATTCCACCAATCAACTTGAGTAATTGAGTTGGTGGCTCTCTAGGGAGAATTATATACATTTTTTTATTTTATAAAATCTTATCAACAGAGGATGAATTGTTTTTGTATTTTAAATAAGCAATTTGAAGATAAGCAAAATCTTTCATCATCTCCTGTAAATCTACTGCATTTACTCTTGGATATCAATTTCTAATTAGAAGTTATTTCTAATTAAGTCTGTAATGATTAGTTGTTGTATGTGTGGTCTTGGTGGGGGATAATAAATTGGTTATATTTATGGATTAGCTGTATTATTCAGAAGTCGTACAATAAAACAACTGACTTGCTGGGAAGTACTTACAGAATTTAAAATTATGGGAAGCACTAAGAAGTATTTAGTTTGTAGTAAATACATTTACACTAATGATAATACAAAGTTTATATGACACTTAGGGGTGTGGCTTAAAACGTTCTGCTCTAATTTTGTTTTAAAATAAAATGTAACATATGACAATTGGAATAACAATAATAGAAATGTTTCAAATGAAGTGGTTGTGTGAAAAGCATCAGGTTATTAATAAAAAATAAAAGAAATTAAGCTACGCCCAGTTTATATTTGAGCAGTTGAGACTAAGAAAAGTATTTACTTCACTAACTAGCAAATGTCAACATTTTCAGAAACACTTAATTCAGGCTAGTATGTAAACCAAGCATGGGCAACCTTCTTTGAGAAGTGAGTTGCTTGAAACATCACACCTCATTAAGTGTGATACACTATGAAAAGAATTCAAAGTAATTTTTATTGGCATGCCATCCAAAATGTTGTGTAGGCTGCAGTTTGCCCATAACTGATATTAAACTATGAACATAGACTGTTCTCACCTCATTAGAATTTTTGCACCATATTTCCCTGAATTTGCACCAATTTTCCCAACATTCTTCAATTAATTTTATATGAAAGGTAAACCCATGAAAGTTTGCAATATCGGGTTAATTTTTTTAAGAACACATCAAATAAACTTACAAAATTATCCACTGCAAGATCAATGAAATGATTCTTGTATATGAACTTTGTTAGTGACTATCAGTCTGTTGACTTCTGTGCCATCTGTGAAATTGGAACACATAGTGTATGTGTGAATAGCTGGTTACTGGTTAAGAAGTTTGCTTCATAATCACAAGATCCCAGGTTCAATACCACTGTATGGTAGCTTGAGCAAGTATCATTTGTCATAGTTTCAGGGTGACCCAACTTATGAATGAAATTAACTGGACAGAAACACTAGAAAACTGTCAGTGTTTGCTTCTGTACTTCAAATGTTTTGTCATGTCATACTGTGTCATGCTCTATATGGCTGACTAAAGGTACTGTCGAACAGTAAATCACTTAGGCACTAATATGAATAGACAGTTTCATCTGTTGATTAAACAACTGAATACATGCCATTGAAACCAACAAATTTCCATTTAGTGTGTGTGTATGTCAAAAGATTTACATGGATAATGCTAGGTGCTTTAGTAATTTCAGAGGTGTTTTTTTTTTATGTCCAATATATATGTGTAACAAATGTATAGATTTCTTTTACTCTCTATATATCATCATCATCGTCGTTTAGTGTCCGCTTTCCATGCTGGCATGGGTTGGATGGTTTGACTGAGGACTGGCAAGTCAGGAGGCTGCACCAGGCTCCAATCTGATCTGGCAAGATTTCTACAGCTGAATGTCCTTTCTAACGCCAACCACTCCAAGAGTGTAGTGGGTGCTTATCATATGCCACCAGCACGGGGCCCAGTCAGGTAGCACTGGCATTGACCATGCTCATTGTACTTTTTACGTGCCACCAGCATGGGAGCCAGTCCAGTGGCACTGGCATCAACCATGTTCAAATGGTGCATTTTATGTACCATTAGCACAGGTGCCAGTCAAGAAGTACTGGCATCGGCCACAACAATGGTTTCACTTGACTCAACAGTCTTCTCAAGCACAGCGTATTGTCTGGCAATTGAAGGGTACTTTTAAATGGGTCGGTTATGCGACACTGGCATAGGCCACAGCTACAATCTCACTTGACTTGCCGGGTCTTCTCAAGCACAGCATATCTTGAAAGGTCTCAGTCGCTTGTCATTGCCTCTGTGAGGCCCAATGTTTGAAGGTTGTGCTTCTCCACCTCATCCCAGGTCTTCCTGAGTCTACCTCTTCTACAGGTTCCTTCCACTGTTAGGATGTAACACTTCTTAACACAGCTGTCTTCATCCATGTGTAACACATGACTGTACCTGTGCAGTCATCTTGCACACTGCATCTGTTGCTTCTTATGTTCAACTTTTCTCTCAGGGCGCTCACACTGTCATGTGTGCACACTGACATTACTCATCCAGTGGAGCATACTAGCTTCATTTCTTTCAAGCCTACACATGTCCATAGCAGTTTCACTTCCATGTAGCATGGCTGTTTGTACACATGCGTCATACAATCTACCTTTCACTCATTCACTCTGAGTGAGAGGCCATTTGTTACCAGCAGAGGTAGGAGCTCTCTGAACTTTGCCCAGGCCATTCAGAGAGCTCCTACCTCTGCTGGTAACAAAGGGCCTCTTGCTCATATAAATAATCAGAAGATGGATTTGGTATTAATCTTTATTTTGTACAACGCTTGTTTCGACCCATCCTGCTACTGTCCCTTATGTGTAGGACTCTGTTCAACATGTTGTGTTGCATCCATTTTGCAGTCTGGATCTCATCAGGTACATCCCTACATAAAGTTGAGTCTTGCTAAAGATCCTGAGTTTTGGCTGTCATGTTACATGCCCCTCTGGTTAGGGAATGAAACATCAGTACAATTCTGAATTACTATTATCTTTCTATAATAAGAATTGCAAAGACAAATAAATGTTGATTTAAAAAAAAATTTTTTTAGTGGAAGTAAATGAATGGACAAGGATGGATTGAGTTACATTGGGTTTAGACAAAAGGGATGGTACTATAAAAAGGAAGGGGAAGCTATATGTGCAGGCTACAATGCCTAGTGGGTGATCAGTTGTTTAGCTAGCTAGGTTAGGTCAGGATGCATATACACACATTGGCACACACACCTGCTTATACATACATTCATTCAAGGGACGTTGGCCCACCCACCCATATGGTCAATTTTGGCCACAACTGCAGTTTGGATAATTTATGGTTGGAAGACATCCTCATCAGAAGTCTGTCATCATAGTCACCTCAAGACTAGGGCTGCTTGCAGACAGTCTGACTCGTTCCACATCTATATCACCAAGGGTGAATGCCTATATGTGCATACACACATGCATACATACACTCACACATGCATAAACACATATACATATCCATATGTATATATCTACACAAACATATACAAGTACGGACCTACATACATACATTTATATATACACACACACACACACCACAGAGTCCCACCCGTAAGGGACAACGGCATGGGTTGAAATGACCATTGTACAAAACAAAGATTGATACTAAATCCATCTTCTGATTATTTAAGAAATTATAATTATTATTATCATCATTATATAGATAGAAAGATAACACACATATTGTAAATGAAAGCTATCCTAAACTCTAGCAGTCACACGTACCTACTTGGCAAACATTTTACATAAGACATGTGGAGTTTAGTATGAGAGGTTACATGAAATGTCTTTTAATGAGTCATCTATTACTGTAAAGAGGCTATAGAATAAAATATATTACTTCAGAGATCACTGCTGGAAATTATTTGACATGCTCTTCAGTTTTCTAGTCCTTAGTGTAATGTTGGTTATGTAACGAAGTAAACAGTTTTTCAACTTCCTTGTTTCTCTCTCTCTCTCTCTCTCTCCCTCTCCTTTTCCAGTGGTCTGGTCTTGAAACCTCAAACCATTGCTATTTCAGGCTTTTTAAACCTCTACTTGGTTTTAATGAGGGTGCCCTGTCTCTACATAAGTACATGTATGTGTGTGCGTGCACACACACACATTGATAGATAGATAGATAGATGTAGAGTGAAAGACAGACAGAAAAATCTCATTAAAATGTAGCAATATGAGAAAGGGTACCAGTTTTAGCTGATTTTTCAAGTTAAAGATGGTAAAGGATAATGTGTGTGTGTGTTGTGAGAGAGAGAAAGAGAGAGAGAGAGCTATTTGAAATATATACTCTGTGTGCTAAACATAATACAGTCACCAATTTTCAGAAAATACTGTTAAGTCATATACAATGTAAAATATATGTAACATTATAGTATGTAAACATATAAAAAAAAAAAAAAAACTATCATTTAGTGTTAATTTCAGTTATCTGTTTTGAGTTTGATGTGGTGGTGGCTACTGTGCTGCTGATCTGAGTGAATAGTGCTATGACACTGCACTGTTCTTTACATCCCACTGGTAGACAGTAAAGCTGACTGAGGAGGGAGTGAGTCAAAAGCAGGTGGGTTGTCACTGCTGTTAGTTGGCTGAACATCTGCAACTGGGTTGGGACATAGTGACTTGATGAATGAGTTGAGTTTCATTTGTATACCTTACTGAAGTTGCTTCCAGTTAGTTAATAAGTTCACTGAAGGCTCTAAGATGGTGATGCTATTGCTGAACACCAGTTTCTATGATCAAATCAATGTACAAAATTACTTATTGTAGGGATTCTCGTACAACAAAGTGTTTGGGTGTCTCATCTTCATTATCCTTATTATCTCTTCCAATGTCACCTCTATCTCTTCATCTGCTCTTTCTTCATTTAAGCTTGATATCCAGGGTCACCCTTTATGTTCTCTAGCCTGGTTCTAAGATTGTTTTCTTTGACGCCTGTTTCACTTGTCGTCTATATTGTGCAGAACTAAACACCCACACATCCACCGAGTGTTGGCAAAAGTTGTAGTTTAAAGTGCTTTTCATGGAACTGTTAAATTCAATATTACAGACATAAGATTGTAATTCTTGAAGTAACTGATAGTTTTTTGTGCTCATGTGCCTTCCCTAATATTATAATCTATCTGAATGATAACGTCATCTTTATATTCATCATCTTTATCATCATTGTTTTATATCTACTTTCTCTATTGGCATGGGTTTAATGAATTGTCTTCAGCCCATTCTTATTTGGTGTTTTTGCTCCCCTTGAAGTATCTGTTGACCACATCTTGCTCATACATCAACATGATTTCTACAGTTGGATGTTCTTTTTTATACTAATCATTTTAAAGAATGTACTGGATACATTTTATCATGGCACCAGTACTAGAGAAGTTGCAGGCTACAGTTATACTTTTGAGTTATTGGCTGGGTCATAGTGATAATGTTTTATGAAAGAACGTAGACCTTATTTTACCTTCATTATTGGCAAGTTGGTCTCTACCTGTGCAAGCCGGTATGTTGTCCTAAATTAACGATGCCATCACTTCCACAGCAGACAGTTAGAGGACATCTTTCATGTATTTATGCACTGCAAGAATGAAGAAGTGAGAGGTATCAGTTATTAAAGATTTCTTGGAATGGTAGCAATAGACTGGTAGCTGGCACATTATGGTTTTCAAAACTTGCAGATGTTCTGACCTTCTCATTTCTGCTCACTTTAAATGGTGCATACTATCTGTTTCCATACAATGCAACAACAAAAAATATATCTTAATTTAAGACTTGGTGCAGAGGTTTCATTATTCAAAGTTGTATTATTCCAAGTTAGTGACCATCAATACAATGCATGTTTCATCTGTGTTATACAGTCAGGAAATATAGTCATCTAACTCTTTCTGAAAAGTTTCACTTCCTCTGTTGGTACTTCATTGGCAATTTCTAAATATCCACAACCACCTGTCACTATATCCAATGCTTACATATTGAGTTCCTACACTGACAGATGAATTGTAGAAATTCAATGAGATCATCGATGATAAACCACTTTGTTGTTGCTCCTCAAGATTTGCATATTTTGTAATTCTTATATATTTTCTTGCACCAACAGGTAACGATTTAAAATTCATAGTAATATTGTATTCCAAAAGAAAATGCAGCTTGTCTTGTGCTCAAGCTCAAGCACAAAGCTAAACTGCTTTTTAACACTATACTCTTCACAAACTCTTACCTCTAAACTACTAGCCTCTAACTTCTCAACTTTTTATGATCCAAAAGCTAAAACATTAAAACACCAGACTAGGTCCTCAACTCTAATTAGATCATTGTCCTACATTTATGATATACTTTGTCTTTTACTTCAGGAGATAGTGAGGGATGACAGTAGTATAGTACTTGTACTAAAATCGGTGTGAATTCATGTGATCTTATCTCAAAAATTGGGCCTGCATTACCTTCAGTAAACAGTTGCCTAGCTTTTAGTCAGTCCTTGATCAAACAGATCCTGTGATCAAATGCATCCTTTTCCTTGGCAGAGTATACACTGGGTCAGCTTATCCAATGTGTACTTTTCTTTTTTAAGACAGTATAGTGTGATTTGAGAAAGATTTGATTACTATTTTTACCATTATTAGCAACCTTATAAGGGATCACTCAGTGGTTAATTTTAATAAATAGTTTTCGCTGCATGCATCGAAGATAGCTTCTCAGATTCTTTAAGGTGTACTCATGCACCTTCTCTCTCTCTCTCTCTCTCCCTCTCTCTCTCTCTCTCTCTCTCTCTACACACACACACATACACACTCACATATATGATATTTCATGCTGTTCTTGCTTTTCTTTGTACCAGATTTCTGTGCCTTTCTTTCCATTCAACAGTTTTCTAATAGCAACCTATTTATTTTCAAAGTAGTAACAAACTGCCATGAAAATAATTCCAATGTAATGGTGGTGGTCCTCTCCATTTCTCTGTAGATATTTACCAAGACAGGCCAAACAGTTGGAATTATTGTCTTTACTCAACGAAGGTATTTTTTGCATTAGTCAGTCTTTAAGGAACACAAAATTGGTGAAATTACTATTCTGAACTGATAGATGTGAACTACAGACTTAAAATAACTTTACCCCCTAATTAGTGGGTTTGCTTGCTGATGAGATTAATGATAGTGTATGTGTGCTTATGTTTTTGTGTGTGTGTGCTTATGTTTTTGTGTATGTGTGTGTGTGCGTGTGTGTAGTCATGCCAGGAGGAAAATGCTTAAAGAAAAACCTGGAATACGAGGTGTGTGTAGTATGAGTATCTATGTATAAACACCGATAACTATACTGACATGCATATACACAAGTATTATTATCATGATGTATGTGCCTATGTAATATTTATACATAGACATTAATGTTACATCCTTAATTTAAATGGCCAGTGATGATACAAGTTAATGTGTGCAGATGAGAAGTTAGCTGAAAGCAGCAGATATGCTTGTAAGAATAGGTATGTTATGATTGGTCTAGGAAACTGTGTATACAAGTTGACGGTGGGGAACATAGTGACCTGACATTTGTACTGGCTGGTCCCTGAAAACAAATAGCAGAGAAGAATAAGCAATGGGTATGGGGATACTGTTCTAAACTTAGAGAAGTTTGGAAGTGTAAGTGGAAATTAAAATGTATCAGTTGTTGATGACTGCAGAAAAAGGAAGATATTATTGTCTGAATGGAACAGGGAAAGTAAATTTCAAAGATAAATGGGTTGAGATTTGGTGTGGAATGTGATGAAGTAAAACTTAACATCTAAAAGCTTTAACTGAGGGAAGGAAATGATTAAGGAGACAGTGGGGGTGGGGGGCTAGGGGTGGAATTTGGTTTATTATCCTATCACTACTGTTGCTCCTGCTGCTGATGATGATGATAATTGTGGTGTTGTGGATACAAATATAAAGTATCTTTATCAGTGAAACCAACCATGATAGTTACAGTATAGTCATTTCATCTTAGTTTACATAAGAATTAGGCTTTTAGTTGAGCAAAAAAGAAAAGTCTCAAATTTTGTTTTCTTTGCTATCATTGGTTGAATAATTCTGCAAATTTAGACATCTTCTGTAGCTGCTGTTGCTTCATTTATTATTGGTTTCCATTTTTGTTCAGCACTCAAACATGATGATTGATTAAGCAGCATGGTATTACTTAGGTTTTTGTGTTTTTCAACATTGTCTGTGGGTACTTTTACTAAAATGCTTTACCTCCTCTCCTCTTCCACCTCATCCTCCTTACATCATAATTATCATTGGTTAATATTCATTTTTCCATATATTGCCACTTTGTGATATTTCATTTGTATAATTAATTTCTCTCTATTCATTCTCAGACTCTCTCCAATCATCCTCACTCACTTTTCTATCTGTATGTAACTCACTCTCCAACTGTCTCAATCTATGTCCCAGTTCACTGTCACAATCTTCCTGCCATCATATGTGCTCTACTCATTCTCACATTGTCTTCTTTACATCTACTAATATATCTCTGCTCATCCTTACACTGTCTTCCTTCTAATAATTATTATTATCTTCATTAACCCAGTAAAAAAAATAATAAATCATTGATACTGTTTAAGATATGTCTTTTGTAGTAGTAGTTTCTAACAGGCACAGGGCCTGAAAATCTGTGGGAGGGATACTGTTTATTCTGACCCAAGTATTTGACTTGTGCTTCCTTTTATCAACCTCAGAAAGATGAAAAGTAAAGCTGACCACAACAGGATTTGAAGCTAGAACATATTGAACCAGAACAAATGCTGCAAGATATTTTGCCAGTGCTCTAATGTTTCTGCCAATTTATTGACCTCAGTAGTAGCAGTAGCAGCAATCCTTTCTATTACAGGAACAAGCCCTGAAATTTTAGGGGAGTGGGGCTAGTCAATTACATCAACCCCAGTACTTGACTGGTACTTTTTTCACCAACTCCCAAAGCTCATTACCTTAAATAATAATAACAATTATAATACATTCCTTATTGGTCACAAGGGCTCAGAAAAAATATTTGTAACAATACATAGACAAAGGACTGTGGATATGGATATATATATATATATATATATATATATACACATACATAAGTAAAACAATGCAAGAAAATTGTTAGCAAAATTCCCTGATGGAGGAAGTATCACTCAGGGGGAACCAAAGAAACCCACTAATGCTGGACCATCCTGACCACCAAGGGCACAACAGGGATACACAACTCTTGTATCCATTCTCTCCAACTACAGGAGCAAGCTCAGAGCTGGTCCACTCACTCAAGCCATCTTTGTACCATAAGTGTGGCAGATGATGAAACATTAGGTCAGATTACATAAATGGTAGGTGTTTTCACAGATTGACTACAGGTTTGGGAAAAGCCACAGGAAACAGATGTATAGAAATGAAATGAAACCTTCCAAGAAGTTAAAACCAGCTGGAGACAACTGAGGAACCCATCACATATCCAGGATTATCTGATTGAGGAAAATACCCTCTTCTAGCTATGTTTTCTAGCTTACAGATGCATGCTGAGAGTTGGTTCATTCATACAGATGGTTCTTCTCACCTATCTTTCAGCAAATTCACTGAAGGGTAATATTAACCTCAGCACCCCCACTTTTCTTCTAGTGGAAGTTAATGATGGCTTGGCTGAAGAGGAAACTGTGTTTCCAGTCTTTTCAATCTGGTTTCCTATACAATACCTTTCATCATGGCCACCAGACTAGAATATACCTACCCTTCCCAGCAGAGTGAGCCAGATTTGTCCTTTGTATAGCATCATGACATAATTTCACATGCTAGCAGTACTTAGACTGATTGAGTATGTTTCTGAGACATAATTCAATTTTCCAAAGAGTAGGCCTTCAAAAAGCATCTCAGCTAACTGCATTGCTAACTCTGTTTCCATAGAAACTAACATTTCAGTATTGATATATCCCTCTACCAGTGTAATTGCTGATCATCAGTTCAACAGAACTTTGTTTCTGATATCTAGTTTACATTTAAAATATTAGACACTATAAACTTTGGTCAAAAAGCAACATACCCACTTCAGTAACCAACAACCATCATTAATGGAGATTTCAGCTCTTAGCAGCTACCATTATGCATTCAAATCTTTCTGCCCATCTTATCCATTCTCCAGAATAAATTTGTTGCTCTTTTCTTTCTGAAATTGGTGTTTATAATTATCTAATACTATTCTACATTGAAAGTCTCAGCAGTGAATTCATTCCTAACATTATATTTGTTCTGTCTTATCTCTATTGAGCTGATAAATTTATCAATTTTATCATCATTTTCAAATATTGATTCTAACTGTTTCTGTCTTTATATGTCTGTGTAGAATATAAAGAGTCACTGTTACCAAGCAGTATTACTTGCTGGTTATTTGATTAATGATATATATTTATTTGATACAATCTGCTGTATTATATTATAAATACTTCTCTCCAAATATGTTATGAAGTCTGCTTTTATTCACAAATAGATGATTTTTAATACGGTAAATTAAATGGTAAATACTTCTAGTTACCTTATCTCTGTTAATCAACCTTCAGCATCTTGTTCGCTTCTGTATCTTAATGTCTCAACCTTCAACTTTTTTTGAACTCATCCTGTTTGTTAACCGTCAGCTGCTTGTATCTGTGCTTTTGTGTGTTACAACAGGAGTATTGAGTGGTTTATGATACTATCTCTCAGTCACCAGTCTGGCTATATCTGTTACACAGAGACATTACTGAGAGATGTATGCTGGCAGCCCTTATTCACCATTCTAGTCACTCCTATTGTATTGAGACAAGAGTGTCACTGTGTTTTGTTCATTCAGTATATTTACAGAATGCTCCTAAGTCCTAGTGATTCTCTTTTAGTACTCATACCAGTTGTGTGCTCTAAGTGTGAGGTTTTGCAGTGGACCTGCAAACAATGTCAGAATGCTGACATTATGTAATATTTGTGCTACTCTCATAAGTTTGTGAAAACTATTTTTCACTGTCACATGCACACACTACAATTTTTTAGTTTATAGAGTGTATTGTATAATACTAGATGTTCTAGTACCTGCTGTACTCTACAAGCACTACAAATCCTCTTGTATTTCCCACTCTGCTATCTGATAAGAAGTGTATATTTTCCTACCTGTAAGGCCATGTTTCATATAGTAAACTAGCTGTTAGTGCCTAGTGTTGTCTGGGTTCATAATTGAAAGACATTAAGCCAATAATTATAAAACGTTTTTCCTGTTTCTTACAAATAGACTTTCTCACTAGCTGGCAAAAGAACCAGTTTGTGAAATTTTAACCAGTTTTTCCTTAAATCATATCCTATTGCCTAAAATAAAGATAGATATACTAAATGGCATCTCTGATATTCAAAAAGATGGGCTGGCTGCAGCTAGAGCACATTTTGATCATGGATCTGATTGATCAGGGCTGACCTGTGCTAGATAGGACAACACCAGCAGCAATGAAGCAAAATACTAAAACTCTGATTGTGATGTTTCTCTGTAAGCAATATTTTCACTGCATTGTATATTGAAATAATTTCTCCATGATGGAAAACGTATTAGAGTGAGGAAAAGTTACAATCAATAGAATGCTTCACACTGATTTTAAACATGTGATAAGGACAGTATTAGTAAAAATAAGCAAAACTATAGAGACAGTTTGTTTATAAAAGAAACAAACTTTTAAGATATTAAATCTCTAAAAATAACTGACATGTGATATTAAAAACAAGAAAATGAATTATGCTATAATAGTCATAGATTAAAAAGTGAAATATTTTCACCACATAATTCAGTTGATGTCTCACTTAAGAATATTTCAACCAGTGCATTTACGAATATTCATGTTCCCAAAAATCTTGCCATAGAGTAGAATTCCATAATTCAAAACTTGTTTTCCCAATGATTTCCATATTATAAAGTGGGATGCATTCCAAGGGAATTTTTTTAAAATAAATAAATAGATAAAAAAGCAAGTAATCCAACCACTTGTATGCACAGAAATAATACACAGTAGAGTATGTATACATAGAAAATTTGGAAGAGAACTGCATTAGGGAATAAATAAGAATGCAATAGTAAAGAATGTTAACTGCTGTTTGTTGAGAGGTGGTGCAATAGGAGTTACTGGGAGGAAAAGAGATACTATCTTCTGCTTTATAGATCAGCATTATAAGCATCTGCTTTGGAGATGAAGAAATGTCCTGAATTGTTTGATGATTTCAGTGCCCCATCACTTTGTATAACAGAGTGTAGGAACCGAGCTCATGATTTCCTTTTGTCATTTTGATGTTGCATTCACAATAAGGATGATTATTAGCAAGTGTTTCCAAACTTTCCTCTGTAAGTGCTATAGACAACTGAAAGGGTGTGTGCAAATTGCAAACGTTAACGTTTTACAATCTGACTGAGTTGTTCTCCCACATAGAACATTTGTAAAACATCAAGCTTAATGTCCAACATAATTCATTTGTGACTCCTTTTGGCACCTCTGCTTTCATTCTATTTCATGGCCTCTTTTCAGTCATCTTGAATAAAGGTAATGCTCTATAAAACTAATGGTGGGAGAGACAAGCAAGATATCTTCTTCAAATTGTAAAACAGTAGAATCTGTGAAAAGTAGCCATCTTCTGTATCAATACTGACCTTCTAACTTTGGATGCAAGAATAGGAATGAGAAAATGAAAGGTGTGGGGAAATAACATCAAAAAGTGGGAACTGTATGATGCAGGTGAAAGTACTGTATAGTTAAAGTTAGAAACAAAACCCAGGCTGAAAACTTTGAGAGCAATGAAAAACAAAATCAGATGAACTGGTACAAAGAATATGGGAGAAGGAGGCAGACAGTTGTTAGCTAGAATGTTGAAAGTAATGAAAAATAAGGTGTGGAAGAAAAGAATGACATGGTTATGTATTGGCAAGAAGATTAAGAGCAATGAAAAATATGTAAATAAATACTTGGAGGAGGAAGAAAAAATCATAATTGGTAGGTTGTAAGCAACAGAAGTGTGAATAGAATAGGGGCAAAAAAAGATCAACATGATTTCTATGTAAAAAACACTGCGTATACATGGTTCATGATTTTAGATTTTAAAGTTGTTAAAATTCACTTTAGTTTTCATAAGGATAGAATAATAGGTGTTGGACTTTATCTTCTTTTTATTATGGATGTCTTAGCTGTCACTTGTAGTTCAATAACAAAAAAAATGATCATACCCATTATTGAATCAATGGAAACATGGGCCAATGGCACTGTTGTAGGTGTGCTTTGCGCACATCAACTTTGATTTTCTGCTTGCCTTCCTGCTTCAATTTACTACTTCATTAGCTATCATACTGCAGTGCTCTGTGTATGCTTTGTGTGGACAGTCATGAGTAGTGTTAAGAGTGATATATATTATTAACAGTTCTTAATGTGTGATGCACGGCTGCTGTGACTTGCTTACTCTTTACAGGTGTATATCCATCTCATGCTGTTCCAGCTGATCCTTACATTTCCTCTGAGGTTTATAATGTATTTGAGAAACAAGCACAAATTTTGAGTTCCAATATATATATATATATAAACTTTGAGCTGACATGACTTACATGCTGCAGTTCTTTTAATTCCAGGGAAAAGAAACAAAGTAATTGAAAATAACATTATTCTTGGGATTGAATTACAATTGGAAATAATTTTAGCACTAGATGTTCAACCAATGAGTAATGAAAAGTGGACTTATATCTGTATATAAACATGCACATTCACTTTTTTACGCACATACTCTTTACACACACACACACGTGCGTTATTTTGGTTGAGGTATATAAACTGTATTGCTCTTAAGTTGAGAATATAAATCATAGTTAAATGATAAACAACAGCTTTATAAAACATTAGTTAACACTCCTTCCAACACCACCATCACCAGTTACCTGTGTCTGTAGACTAACAGTAGTGTTTCTATAGAACCAAGTGGTGTTAGTTAAACTAGTTCTGTGACTCAACTTGGCTGGCTGTAATGTTAAAGAAACACATACAGTATCAAGTTATGGATACATAAATTCTAAGAATTGTATTTAGACCCTTCCTATATATCTCAGACTAGTGAATTATCTCTGCAGTTAAGTATTTGAATAATGTTCCTTGTTGGTGGTAATTTGATTTATCATTTCACACTTTACACTTTCTGCTTCTTCATCGTCATTGCTTTTTCCTCTCCTCTTTCTCACTTCATTCATTAGGCCGCCTGACCATTTATGCATACTGTAATAATAGACAGAAATACAAGTAGTTGTTGAGTGTATGTTTATGCATACATAAATACTATAGGAGGATTAAGTAGATTGTCTGTTGTAGAGTATAATTTATTCAAAATTTTCATTTAGATTTTTTATCAAAACTGGTCAACACTAGAATCTGTAATCTTGGTCTTGGTTTATCCCCGCCCCCTAGTTATTTACTCTTTAGCTAGAAGCTCATTTTGTTTGTTATAACCACCATCATCATCATCATGATAATGGCTGTTTATCTTTGCTGATATATCTGCCATACAACCATCTGTCTTGGTCTTTTCTCATTCTGAAATCTGATCTCACCATTTCTTCCTATATTTTTCACTTTCTTGGGTAACCTCCCTTCTCACTACACGTCACTTTTTCACAGAACATCTATCATTTATTATACCCCTCACATGTCCAGTCCAGAACAGTTATATTTTCTATATATATTAGCTGGTATCTTTTAAACACATTCCTCATGCAAGTTACCATTACATATCCAGCATACGTAACTGCTTTCTTTCCAGTATTCATCTATCTTCCACATTCAATATCCAATACTAACACTTCCATGCAACACCATATTCCTTACAGGTACTTCATACAACCTGTCTTCTACATAAGCACAGAAACTAACAGCCATTTTCTTGAGCAGTGTCCACTTCTTCTTTTTTTACTCTTTTTACTATTACACTGTCGCCATTACTAATTAGATCACCTAAATGACATACACATGTGCAAATAAATGAATGAAGGAGCTTTTATATATTCTTCAACCTGCTTGAAATAGCAACTAAACTTCTTTCCAGTTATACTCTGCTGTCTTTAATAAAGAAAGGAGTTATTAATTAATGTAGTTCTGTATACCCTTAAACAAATGGAATGTTCAAGGCTGGAACAGTTTTGACCATATGTTTGCTTAACCAAGGTTGTCCTAACCACCAATAACAAACAAACACATACACACATCTGTATTGTGTTATATATCAGTCTAACAGAGATGAAGATAGTGTTAGTATGGAATGAGATATGCAGAGTAATGTAGATGTGTGAATGGGAACAAATTTCTCTTGAAGATGCTGTAGTTAATGTTTAAAAAAAAAAAACATATCCAACATGGAATCCAGTGTGTGAGGTGTTCAAATAGTTGCTATCATAAACTGGCAACTTAGATAAAATGGTTTCCTATGATGTGCACAAGTTTACGATTTATTACTATGATACTATGAACAGAAAGAAGATCCCTGGCTTTTCAACTATCTCACTCTCCCAACCTTTGTAATAGAACTGTTATGCATGAGTTAAAAAATGTATGAAGTAAAGAAACGTAAGAATATTTCAGTGGATTTATAGCAAGATAATATTATATGTTAATGGGACTTGTTTAGTTGTCCAATCATAAATCAGTTTTGTTGTTATAAATATCAAAAACAAAATGATAGTTTCTGTAGATTTTATTATCTTCATTGAAATCATAAACTGAATTAAATATCTCATAAACAGAAGTTTTCCTGCTCCTCTTGTACCCACCCAACCTCGATGGTGTGGCCTTCTTTGAAGGCTTTATTGAATATTCTTTGAGAAGTCAGTAATTGAAGTTTATTACTATACAATGCTTGCATATTAATGTCTGGTCACCAAGAGCTAGTTACTTGAGTTTATTCTTTATGTCTGTATCTTAACCTTTATAGTATTGATTGTTCAAATTGGTACACAGACACAAGTTGATATGGGAGTAAGAGGTGGGATTTGGTTTGAAAATGTAGAGAGATTCTTTTTGGCATTTTAGCATTTCTGCTACCTCATTAATGTTTGTAGTTTGCAAGCTTTTCAATGATGTTTCTGACAATAGTGTAACTTGGTGTGAGACAACATGCCCTTCCTTCTCTGGATACACAGCTATTCTACTGGTAGTCTACATTTCTAGCAGTTAGGTAGGCTGAGATAGATTGTATGCAGTGTCTCATTGCTTGAGAGAAAGTTTAGAATATAGTAGAGAACAGGGAGGCCTAAGAAAGTAATCGGGTCTTTGTCGGTATTGTGGAGAAATTAGATTCTATGTAAATACAAGCACCAATTTTTTTAAAAAAACAAAAATTTGGAGTGTGGTAGGAGTTTGTGATAGAAAGCACGAGATTTGTGTCAGAATGACTAACATGCTGGAAGATGATTGTAATGTGTAGGGTAATGGTTGAACTGAAATCAAGAAATATTGGAATAAAGAATCATGAACTGTCAACCACTGAATTGGTAGTGCCATGCCATTTTTGACCATTTCATAACTTGGATATAAGAAAAACTGCAGGCTTATGATTTATATGAGAGGGAAATATGAGGTTGTTTAGTGTCCCTAGACATTTAGTCCTAGGCAACACTTAACTGCTTGACTGAACAGACCTATGATCAAAGGAGTTCCAACTCTAATCATTCTACCTTTTTAAGTCATCTAAGGACAATATTATCCAATGTTTTCTTTTTAAAAATTATAGGATATGATTTGAGTGAGATTTCACTGTTTTTTCTAGTAGAATAAATGAGGCTACATTGTTAATTCATTAAGCTTCTCATATTTCTGGTCTGTGTTAGCAATGTAACTGGAGTGAAATCAGGATTGAGGAAAGGATTTCATACTTGGTTTTACTTCTCTTCTATAGAAAGTTATAAAGATCTTGGAATATCAAAGTTGCTGATATCTTAGGATACTGAATATGAAATCTCTCTTTCAACATTTTCTATTTCAATTATAATATCATTAGGTTGGTTGCCTTATACTGATAGAGTTAACAACTGTGATTTATCTGACAACAATTTTCTCTTTATATCTTTGCTAATAGCAACATTATGGGATTCTGTATCATGTGGCATTAATTATTTGTGACATCTTGTCATTAGCTACAATTTAGTAACTTTTCAAGAACTTTAAAAATAATCTACTTTTGGAACTTTAACTTTGTCAGTAACTTCTGTTTTTATGGTTCTGTTGAAATGTAAATAATTCTTCTTCTCTGCTCTCTTTACCCCCCCCTGTTCTCTCCCTCCCTCTCTCTCACTCTCATACCGTTCAACTTCTTAAAAGAAGAAAGGTATGACCTCACAAGAAAATAGAATACCTTTACACAGTAAATTAAGTAAAGTGAGAAAATATTTTATGTTATGGTTTAGTCAGAGGAGGAAGGACAAGATAACCGATTTTGTTGGGAGGAAGCTATTATCTGACCTTTGAAACTATGAGAAAAACACTAACAAAACTTTCATTTGTGGCACTTGAGGGTTTCATAAACTTCAAACTGTTCCTTTTAAACAGTGGGATGATTCCAGAGCCAAATGTTTGTTGAGGTGAAATACATAGTCAGTTAGGTATTGCAGAAAGGGTCATAAGCTATGGTTGATAAAACAGTTTTACTGTCAAAAGAGATGCACTAGAGAGAAGCAATTGGAAAGGCTTTACATTGTTGGACTAGGTTATGAAAGTTATGGATAGGTATATAATATAGTTGATGAGGAACAGAAGTAGCTTAGATGAAGTGTACTTAGGCTTTATACCAGGAAGAAGTACCACAAATGCTACTTTCCTAGTGAGACAACTGTAGAATTACTTTCTTACAAGTAAGCCCTTATACCTAGCATTTGTTGACCTGGTGAGGGCCTTTGATAGGGTTCCACACTCTGTAACTTGATGGTTGCTGTTGACCAATGTCTTGTGATTGAATTTAGTGAACAGAAACAGTATAGAAATGTGTGTGTGTGTGAAAGAGAGAGCACATGCATGTTTTTGGCTCTTAGTCATGCTAATTGTAAACAAAAATCAGTGTCCTGCAAGCTGTGTTGTTTGTTTGCAATCTCCCATGAAAACATAGGGGTCTAACAGAATGGTAGTTGATCAATCTGTTTCTCACTTGAACACCACCACTTGATCTGTGGGTATAGCTGAATCTATTTTGTTGCAAGCATCTGGGCCAGACTTCCGGTGTTTAATACCTCCCTCCTTGTCACCATCACAAGCTCTGTAAAGGACAATGAGCACTGCCTTTCCTCCTAAATAAATCATTAAACAAAAGGAAATAAAAAAGTCAGAATCTTCATCATTAACAACAGTCAAACTCTTCTGTTTATACTGAAATATTCTATTAGTCTGAATGGTGGTGGAAGGGGTGGGGCTGATATAAATATTTGAGCCATGGCTTTGCTAGGTTCAGATGTTAGGCACAACAGAACAAACATGTAATGAATGGCATCTACAAATATTTAATTATCCACCTTTGAAGAAGATAGCGTCATGATGTCTGAAAAATGTTCCTTTTCTCAGTTCCTTCTGGAAG
Organism: Octopus sinensis; assembly: GCF_006345805.1. Taxonomy (NCBI): domain Eukaryota; kingdom Metazoa; phylum Mollusca; class Cephalopoda; order Octopoda; family Octopodidae; genus Octopus; species Octopus sinensis. The sequence continues at coordinate 120,389,685 of NC_042998.1, forward strand.
GGCAATCAGTTCCTGTCTGATTTTCTATACTTCCCTGCTGTGCTCATTAACCATCCTCAATGAAGCGGCTTTGTTCTTGTTGTGGTTGTGTTGTTGTTACTACATTCCAACTAGTTTACATGCCCAGAAAATTACAAAATTAAGTTCCTTCCTCTTCTATTTTTTGCCACCATGCATAAACAGCTTCCTAATAATGACCTAAAGATTTAGCCTTTATTCTGCCACCTGTCCAAACATTTTTTTTTTTTTTTCCTCTATAGCATTTAGGAAATTTCGCTACATTAACTGTTCAGGCATTTTGTCATTGCTTACAGCTGACTATATTCAAGTATATGCATGCGAACGTGTGTGTGTGCGCACACACACACACACACACCATAATCATCTTTATTTTATATCCATGTGTGTATGTGCGTGTGTAATTAAATCATTCAGGCAAACATTAATACTGAACAGTTAAGAAGTTTGCTTTGCAATAACAAAGTTTCAGGTTCAATCCCATTGCATGAATCTTGAGCAAGTGTCATTTACTGTAGCCTCAGTTCAACTAAAGTTTTGTAGTACATGAAATTGGTTCAGTGCAAAATATTTAGAACTCTATTGGTTGGATTGTATTTTAATTCAAGGGTATTGAACTGATTCTGTGGAATAATTATTAGCTAATAGATTAAGTACAGAGTTTAGTTGATCAAGTCACTGACTACTCATCATTGAAATCAGCAACAGAGATACACACGCACACATGCAGGTGTGTGTTATACTACTCATCAAGCATGGTGGCTTTCATAATTATTGAGAATGAAACAAAAATGTCTTACTGCCACTTACATACACATTCACTTTATTTGTTGTTTGATAACCTCCTACTTCAACACTGTCTCTGCTAATTATTTTATATAGTTATTTTAATATTTGTAAAATTGAACTTGGCCACTCTTCTGTCAAAAGAATGTTGTGAAGGCCCTGAGAGTTGGTGTGAAATGGATGCAATTTCAAGTTGAGTTTAGAGATTGGAGATAAAGGAAGTGGAGTTTGTGAATGAGTGATAGTGGTAGGTAATGAAACAACAGCCACTATATAGCCATTCAACTTAGTAGCCCTGTGTGCATTTGTGTACATATATGTATATGTGTGTGCATGTATATCTATGCATTTGTGCATGTCTTTGTGCAGAAACTCACATGTACATATGTTCACACACATATGCTTATAATACACAGAGCAATAAACAGATACAGAATGTGAGCTTATGAGCCAATAATGGGCCACTAAGAGGAAAGCTCTTCTACCTGAAAAGTGAGTGCAGTTCTATGCCTACTTCACTCACTCATATCCATTTCACACATGAGAACTTCTTGGAAAACACACAAGGATCTCTCACAAAGTCCTGTGGCAGTGAAGAGTAATGGAACATAACACGCTTGAGCAGCTTGAAGTATGTAATTTCCAACCTTTGTGTAGGTAGCTTGCGATATTAATCACTTCTTTTCCAAACTAAAGTAAAGGAGAGATCAGTAACACCATGAATAACAGAAAGGATTGAGAAAAGCTGGTTTAAACAAAGCTTGCCTAATTCTGTAACTGGTCAGCAACCTTTGCAGTTGTCCCCTATCTTTGTAATCCATAGTAACATCCAGGAAATTTACAACTTTCCAAGAAGTTATCATAGTTAGACACAAGTTGATTTCCATCATGCATACCTGCCTGCCCCCCCCCTCTCTAATATTCCGCACTCCATGGTGTAGACTCATGGAATTAATGCTTCAGTGAATCAACAATTGCATGGGATAAAATCATGTATAAGTATGTAGGCACTGTCCAAAGAAACTGTGAAATAGCATTGCAAGTGTTTCAACAAGCTAGAATTACCTGGTGTACTATCACAGACTAATACCAAAAAATAGAAATCTTATTATTCTTTGTCGGTGCTGAGGTGGCAGAATCATAGCAGGCCAGACAAAATGCTTAACAGCATATTTTTACAGCTTCATGTTCCAAGTTCAAATGCTGTTGAGGTTGACTTTGCCTTTCATCCTTTCAGGTTTGATAAAATAAGTACCAGTTGAGTACTAGGGTCAGTGTAATTGACTCCCTACCTAATCTTCCTAAAATTGCTGGCCTTGTGCTGAAATTTGAAACCAGTTTTCTTCCTAGAATCTTGTGTGCTCCACATTTGTGCAATGATAGAAGGCTGGGGCATCCATTGACCTTGTATTGTATGCTAGTTTCAGACTTAGCATCACCCACAACTTTTTCTCCCTAATTTTTTTCATATTTTTGATTTAAGCACCAGCGATGGAGATCATGATTATAGAGAAACAGAAAAAGTTCAATTCTTCCATTAACGTCTCCCTTTTGTCTATTTTGTAGTGTACAATATATGTCTTTTTATAAATTTTCAAATTAGTTTTGAAATGTTTTTCTCTTTATTGGCCATTGCTGTCTACATTATTTCATTTTTCGAAAAGTCGCTTGTCATTAAAGGTCTCTTCTGAATGGGGGTATGAGACATTTTGGTACAGCCATTTTATCATTGCCTATTTGGCATTGCTGATTCAACACTGACTTATTTGACATCAGGTGTTTTTATCTTCCATTCTTCTAACCTTGTTGGTCTCTTTGTTTATGTCTAGGAATATCTAGTCATGTTTGTATAACACATCTGACTATGGATCAGAAGATTTCAGGTTTGTATCCTGGCAAGCTTGTATACCTGTCTCCCATGATTGTGCTGTGTTAAAAGCATTTGTGCTGCTGTCATGTAAAAATTACCCCAGTCAGTTCCATATAGAAAGCACCCATGCTGGTGCCACACATAAAGCACCAGTGCTGATGCTACATTTAAAGGACCCACGCTGGTGCCACATAAAAAGTACCCAGTATGCTCTGTAAAGTGGTTGGTATTAGGAAGGGCATCCAGCCATAGAAACTATGTCAAAACAGACAGATGAAGCTGGTGCAGCTCTCTGGCTGGCTAGCTCCTGTCAGACCCTTTCTAGCATGGAAAACTGATATTAAATGATAACAATGATGATTTTTCAAAATTATAGAGTTACATAGGAGATTATAGGTCTAGAAAAAAATGATCAAATATTTTGGTTTGGGGTTTAGAGTTGTGATTAGGGCATAGCATTATACTCTTTTACTTATTTCAGTCATTTGACTGCGGCCATATTGGAGCACTGCCTTTAGTCAAGCAAATCGACTCCAGGACTTATTCTCTGTAAGCCTAGTACTTATTCTATCTGTCTCTTTTGCTGAACTAAGTTACGGGGACATAAACACACCACCATCTTCTGTCAAGCGATGTTGCAGGGACAAATACAGATCCCCAAATATATGCACATACATATATATATATATATATATATATATATACATATATACAACGGGCTTCTTTCAGTTTCTGCCTACCAAATCCACTCACAAGGCTTTGGTTGGCCTGAGGCTATAGTAGAAGACACTTGCCCAAAGTGCCATGCAGTGGGACTGAACCCGGAACCATGTGGTTGGTAAGCAAGCTACTTAGCATTGAGCCACTCCTGTGCCTATTATGGTTAGGATTTAAGCTTAAGGTTTAGTTAAAGTTAAAAAGAGAAAAGATTTTAAAAATTCAAATCAATTCACATGCACGCACGCACAGACAGACAGACAGAGTTGAAATTTCCTCTGGTTGAAACAGAAATCCAAAGTAATAATGATGAGAAAGATGTAGATGTTACTTAGTTTGAGACTTCTTTGTTTATCAATGAACATTGTATGTTAACCTGTACAACACTAAGTATTTTAGCTTGTCATATATAATGCACTCAACATCTCTTTATCTAGATTTGTTTCCGTAAAACTAAGATTATCAATGCATCATTAATGTTGCACCTAAATCAGTAACAACAACAACAACAACAATAATAATAATCCTTGTGACATACTTTTATAGATATACATTTATTAACTATCTCTAATACCCTACAGATCACTCTTTCTTAGTGAATTCTCACCTATCATAGATTAATTATATTCTTTCTTATATTTTAGTACTTATAGTTAGCTATTAACCCATTCTAGTTATTTTAGTTTCCTGGATAATCCTCTCTCTCTCTTTCTTTCTCCATCTCCTTTAAGAAAAAATAATATTTAGTACACAAGTTCGATATAAGTTTTCTTGTATTTTCTTAAGTGTTGCCAACAAGACATTTCATTCTTTCTTTCCTACTGTGCAATCTGTTTTACTGTAAACTACATATTTATGCGAAGCTGTTAGTTTCATCAACATGCAGTGTCTTTACAACTTGATACCATTGTAAAGGTTATTTATTCATCTACATCTATTTTCATTTCTGTTAGTTGGTATAGACACATGCATACACCTAGACAAAAGATGAAGTGCTAACCTATATTGTGTTCAGATCAACAAAACACTATTCAACTGTATTACGATGAAATATTTTAAGTTATTCTCATGAAAGCTACACATAAATTATAGCAAGCTCAATATAGAATTATTATATCATGTCTAGTGTTTTCAAATACTACATACAGAAACAGTATGTTACTATTTTTAAGGAATGAGCTTTGTGGAATTTTCTAAAGAAATGTGTAGCTATTTTTAAGGAATTAGCTTGTGGAGGTTTCTACAAATTACTAAAGCACAATATTATTTTATAAGAAACCTGTTTGTGTCATTAAACTCTGAAGTCCTATTTATATGGAACTATTTATTGGAGAAGTCAAATGAGTCATAACCATGTCTTTGTAAAACAAGCTAGTGAGAAATTACAATGCCGTATATCATCAAGTTACATTTTAGTTCAGCACTGATTCAACTAGTGGGAAGAAACTTGTGGGTGTTAATCAAGGGTTTTTCAAATTGTACCAATGTCTTAATTCTATTGTTAATTTGTAAATATATGAATGAAACACGCGGTTCTCCAACTGAAATTCTCTTCTGTCAAGTTATTTACAATTTCTCCCACATAATCATTTCTTAGTCTTTCTTTGTCTTGTTTTACTGATTTCAAAATACCTAATATTTAGAAAGTATAAAAATGAAAATAGTTAGAAAATTTAAGCATTTATTGGCAGGATTCTTCTGGCTCTTCATGTTGAGTTTAAATGCTTCTTAAGATTTTGTCGTTCACTCTTCTAAAGTCAATAAAATAAAGTACCATCAACCCACTGGTGTTAATGGTATTGACCAACTCACTCCTTCAAAATTTTGGATTTCGTGCCTAAATTTCAAGCAATCTAAGAAGCAGAGAGGGTACTAGAGTAGTACAGTTGGTGGAATTAAGGGTAAAATGCTTTTAGTCTTTTGTTGCATTCTGAGTTCAAATCTATTGGTGTCAGATTTGCCTTGTCATCCGTCTTGGGTAAATAAATAAGTACTGCTCAAATACTATGGTCCCGTACCAGGTCACTTATCCACCATTATTAAATGTTATTATTACTGTTAGGAATGAGTTGATAATGATGGAGCATTTTTATATTCCTAGCTTATAAAAATTGAAGAAAAATCTTTGGTTTTTGATCCAAAGATATATATATATTATTCTTTAAATTGGATAAAGGCGTTGGCATATTTATTATTATTGTATCTTTTGCTGATGTTCTTACACTAATGCCACTTTTCTTGATCCATAATCGTATGAAACAATCATTAAGCCGGATTAGAAAGCTGTTTTTTTTTTCTAAAGATTAACTCTTCAAATAGTACTAAAGGTGAACTAAACATATGTACTGTATACTATAATGAACAATTCATTTGCTGTGGCTCTGCTACTACTACAAAAGCTCACTGGAGAAGAAATGATATTATTAGAGATACTTTGACCAATATCGCTGGGATTCCATGGTTTATTACTTTTTAATATTTATGGAATATAACAGAAAGCATTGATCACACTTTGTACTCATCATCATCATTACCACCACCACTATCATCATCGTCATTATTTGAATGAATTTCTTGTGTAGTTGTTTTATATTTTTTCTAGATTTTCTAACAAGCTGTGTGTACTATCACAACTACCAGGGACAATGTTATGAGATATTCATACCTAGAACCCATACATAGGTGCTCTCTCTCTCTCTCTCTCTCTCTCTCTCACACACACACACACACCCACATGATTTGTATATCTATATGAAAAATGTAATCTCCTCTAATTCTGTTGCTTGTGTGTATGTATTTGTTGTTTAACCGTGAATGATAAACTACAAAAAATAAATACACAGTGTAAAATTTAATGCTCTTCTCTTCATATACTTATCTTCTGTGTGTATGTTTGTGTTTAGATACAAGATAATTTACTAATACTAGGTAAATATTTCCAATTGTATTATTCTGCTTTTGATACTTTCTTGATCCCCTGTACTCCATAATCTGATATATCTGTAGTGCTTCAATTTCTGTCAAGTTGAACCCTCTACCTATTTTCTGATCCTTTCACCTACCATTCACCTATGTTTGTGTGTCTAAATAAATACATACAGGTGCAGGTATGTGTGCATGCACACACACACACACACACACACACACACACACACTGAACTACTTGAGATTGGATATAGATTGTCAAAATATTGTGTATTTATTAAGCTGAAAGTTCATATTTATAACTCTGAGATTTATGTCGCTGATTGTCAAACAGAATGTGTGTGTGTGTGTGTATGTGAGCATTCCTTTGTCTCCTACATCATCAAATCACTCAGTGTGGGTGTGGCAGTTACTGTCTATAGTTCTTATCTCTGATGGTGTATATCTCTGTAGTAAAGTGCTTGGCGTTTATGTTAATGAAGCTACTGATGCTATTTTTGTGTGGCTTTATTTTGTTGTATGTTTGTTTTGGATTGAGATGGAGGTATAATGTTCTTAATATTGAGTGATTTCTTATCCACCTGGCATCAGCTTCACATATTTCTTTCCTCTCTAGCTGATATTTAAAATAACTAGTTGAGTATTGCCCCCAAATTTGTTGTTTGTGCCTAAGACAGAACTTGTTCTATGTTGAAATCCTGCTGGGGTTAGGTTTGCTTTTCACCCTTCTATTGTCAATAAAAAAAAGAACCAGTCAGCTATGGAGTAGATTTAATCGGCTGTCCCCACTTGCAGTGTATGGCCTTGGGACACTATTAAATAAAAATCATTATGAGTGGCAGAGTAGAGCAAAGTATTAGAGTAAAAGTGTAGCTTTTAGTTATAGTTCAGACACTCTGGTATTTTATTATGCTCATTTAGGTTCTGATGTCAAATCCTGCTGAGGATCAGTTTTCTTTGTAATCAATAAAATATATGCTAATGGATCTGATGTAATTTATTATAAATTTCTCACAAACTTTTGGTCCTGTACCATCGCAAGAAATATTTTCATCATAATAATTTTAAATGACTTGTTTTGCAAATCCTTATTTATGAAAGAAATCCTTATTATTAAGAGTGAGGGACTGATAGATTCAATAGAGTGCCAAGTACATCAGTTTTGCATAGTTGTGTGAATTACGTTATTTTCTTGGGTGATACTTATGCTTTTTGTATGCTGAGTGATCGATGTTATGTGTTTTAGTGTTGGGCAGTGAAACTATGGAGTATGTGCTTTGTGAGATGTGTTATATTATTGGATAGCAACTGAGTTTTTGGTTTTATAGTGTCAAGTATTGATTATGTAAAATTAAATATTGTGTTATTGTACTAAGTGGTGATTGTGTAGATTATGTATTACATGCAGAGAATATAGTATTTGAATTGTGGTATTGAATTAAAAGTCTCTTATATATGGTGAATGGTTTGTACCAGTAGGGCTCTCAATTTTGACTGTGAACCCTGGGATGGTTTATATATATATCATATTGCTTCAATTATTACTGGTTACTTTCTTCCACCCTGCTTATTTCAGTTTCCAGATCCTTGTGCTCTGACATTTTATCTCCCTCTCTTAGGTAATGTTTTAGCATGACACTAAAGATATCTGTTAGAGTACATACATTTACTTTTCAGTTCATGTCTATTTTATTTGAACAGTTTGCCTTGGTTCTTTTTGTTAATCTGGATAGGCATGTTGGCAGCTTTTGTCTTTTACTTGTTTCAGTCACTAGACTGCATGAGGGCACCACCTTAAAGAACTTTAAGTGAAATGAAATCAACTCCCAGCATTTTTTTAAAGCCTGGTACTTATTATATTGGTCTCTTTTGCTGGGGATGTAAACACACCAACACTTGTTATCAAGTGGTGGTGGGACAGAGACACACAAACACATACACGTATATATGTGATGGGATTCTTTCAGTTTCCACTCACCAAATCCACTTACAAGGCTTTAGTCAGGTCAAGGCTATAGCAGAAGACGCTTTCCCAAGTTGCCATGCAATGGGACTGAGCTTGGAACCATGTAGTTGGGAAGCAAATTTCTTACCACACAGTCACACTCATGCTGCAACATGTTCAAGATAATTATGTTTAAGTTGTTATTACGTACTGTCTCTGGTATGTGTTTATGCATGCCAATTCCTCTCCAGTTTAATGTCAAAATACCAACATATTTATTGCCCAGTAGACATAATATGCTGACTTGATTATGTCACTGAATATATTTGAACTTGACAAAAACTGGGCAACTTGAGATGGTATGCTCATTACACTGGTTGCATAGTCTACACCTGTTGATAGCATCTGTTGTCAATGGTTGAATTTTGTAGTAATCTGAAATTAAGTATTGGTTCTGCGCAGCTAAACACAAACTTTTTGTTTCTGCTTTTAACCCAAAACTTTTGTACCAATTTTGGATCTGGTTTACTTCCTCTCTGTCAAGTTTTGCTGACATTATCATTATCATTAGCTGCCTATTCTTACCCATGACAAAGTTCGAGCTTTCACTTGCTGGTTATTGCCCTTGAAATGGTTTATCTCTCTAAATGTTTGTTTCTTTCCTGCAGTATATTGTTTTGAATTCCATTGTGATTTTGTCTCTTTTGGGTCTCTTTTAATGTTCTTTGTTTGTATTTATCTAAATCTTTAGTGTATTTTATTGTTTGTATTTCATGGTTTCCTTATACAGAGAGAAACATTTTTTGATCCTGTAAATATTTTTCTTTGCAGACACATAATAGTGTCTGAGAAAATACCTTGAGGTATTTGTTCTGGTTCTTTATGCTCTGAGTTGAATACTATTGAGGTTAACTTTGTCTGAAAATTCCAGACTTTGTGCCTATTTTAGAAACAGTTATTGTAACAGAATTCCATGTTGACTGTACTGAAAAAGTGATATCTTGAAATTTGGTGTCAACAACTCCCTTAAAATCTCACAAACTTTACACAAAATTCTTATGTAATAGATGACTGTTTCCAGTAATTCTGCTATTTGGGTGTCAGGAGTCTCAATTCCAGTGTTTCCTATTTTCAGCAACAGCTACTTTGGTGTTTCCCAGTGTTACTAATGATCACAGGGATAACTTTCACTCTCATCTCATAGGTTTTCTTAGTTTTCTTCACCAACCCAAGATACTTTCCAATCTTCTTCCTTTCTGTCTTTACTTCCTTTGTTTTTGTTTACCCCATAATTTTTGGCTGCTTCTACTGATTCACCAAGTGCAGTCTTTTATTAGAAAGATTGTTTTTTTTTATTTCCTTTCTCCACATTCTGTTTATCTTCATGTCCAAATCTTTATATCTGGATAATTTCTCCATTTCTTTTAATGGCACATTATTGTTTGTTTTATACATCAGTTGGGAAGCACTTGCTTTCCTTGTGGTTCTTCTTAACAACATTCAGTTGGTTAGCTATGACCTCCTTTTGTCTGGATTGACTTCAGTGTGATTATTTTGTTGTTCTCACATATCTTTTATTGTGTATGTTTATACTATTTTCTCTTTGTATTTCATCATGCTTCTATAACTTCCAGTATATGAAACCCTTAACTTTGAATAGGCAGCTAATGATAATATCATGTATTTGCTTTATTATATAATTTTGTAGATTTTGGTGGGAGGCCTTTGATTTTGTATCTCAATCAAGAATTCTTCAGTCTCAGCTTTAAGTCCTTGAATTGGTCATTTAGAAATTTTCTTGACATCTTAGTATGTCATACTGTGATTATATTTTTCACTTAGATTTTATGGTTGCTTGTTCTTCTGTTGTAGTTGTATATGAGTCTTGTCTGGTTCAGCATGTTGATTAAAGTTGCTAGAGTCAAATAGAAAAGGAGTGGAGAGAAATTTCCATGAGATTTGCTTTTATGATTCCCTCTTCCATCTATGTCTGCAGTATTGCATGCTTTTTACTTGGTACTAGTTTACTCATGGCTCATTTTTCAGGATCCATATCTACAGAAGGCCTTCTAGGGTAGTTAATGCATGCCACACATAAACACATCTTTTCCATTTTTTGTAGTCGATTTTGTAATTGATTTAATCCCTTCCCCCAAATTTTAGGCTTCGTGCTTCCAGTAGCAAGGATTATTATTATTATTATTTTTATTATTTTATTATTATTATTATTATCATTATTATTATTATTATTATTGCTACAGTGGTGAACAGGCAGAATCATTAGCACGCTGGATTAAATACTTAGTGGTATTTTGCCTGTTGCTACGTTCTGAGTTCTAATTCCACCAAGGTCGACTTTGCTTCTCATTCTTACGGGGTCGTAAATTAAGTACCAGTGAAGCACTGGGGTCAATGTAATCAACTAGTCCCCTCCCCCAAATTTCAGCCTTTGTGTGTATAGTAGACAGGATTATTATTATTATTGTTATTGTTTGAAATGATCCTTATTATGCCTTTTTTTTTTGTTTTTAGGTGTTCTACAACAACTTAATGAAAGTCGTGCACAGTTGGAGGAACTATGGGCCACCCGCAAACGGAAATTGGATCTGTGCTTAAAATTACGTCTTTTTGAAAGGGATGCATTAGAGGTAAAGAAGTATTACTGAATTAAAGCACAGTTAAAAAACAATATTGCTATGTAGGAATTTGTGTGCTTGTGATCTGTTATATTGTAAATGTTTTATTTAAAAACAAAAGAATATTATGATGTACATTATTTGCCCACAGAAGTAAACCAATTCTTGCATTTGTTGTTGTTATGTAGTCCCATGTTAACTCACTTTTTAATAGACCTGTGAGACATTGGAAGCAAGCTGTTTGAATGTTTCAATATGACCCACAGATCATGCACAACCCTCAGGTTGAAGTCGATATTAAGCATGCTGACATACAGGTCCTTTGAGTGTGTGAGTGTGTGTGTGTGTGGGGGGGGGGCTGCAGGTATATTGCATTCTCCCAATTTAACCAATCTGGTTTTGTAAGCTGGCTCAAGTGGTGGTTATAAGAGTAATAGACAATGTAGACTTATCTAGACTATGGTAGTTATCTCCCTTTATCACTCATTTCCCATAGGAATATATGCCAGCACAGCGCATTAAGTTAATGAGATTGTTAATGCTACAGGGATTTTGATGTATATGTGTTTTTATGCATTAGTCTCAGTAGAGAGAGGGTAGTAGCAGTCAGTTTTTCTCGCATATTCCTCTAGTAGTACAAAGGTACCTGAATAAATAATTCTGTTAATCATGACTACCTTGTCTCTATTGCTATTGTGGAGCTTATTTCTTTTTGTTAGCTCCCAGTCAGCCCTGATTGAGCAAAACTACTATTACAAGTGGTTCAGACATGACCATTTCAGCAAATGCAATAGATTTCTTTGGTTGACCATACATTGCTTCCAGTGTAACTAAGGATGTCACAAAACCTATTTGACCCTCTCTCCAACACTCCTTATTTTCCTCTCTCATTTTTATCACTGTAGCTTCCTCCTTACCATTTTAAAAGAATAATTAAGAGACCTCATTGGACCTGTGTGTATCTCATACACTCTACCTAAATACCTCACTGATCATTTGGTATTGACCATTCATCATTCACTCTCACCATTTATTCACCTATTGTTATCCATCACTCCTTCTCTCAAGTCTAGCCTCTCTAGCACAAGTACGAAGATAAAACACACAAGCCAGATGGCTGCACCAAGCCCCAATCTGATCTGGCAGAGGTTCTACAACTGGATGCCCTTCCTAACGCCAACCGCTCCGAGGGTGTAGTGGGTGCTTTTACATGTCACCGGCACAAAGGCCAGTTAGGTGGTACTGGCAATGGCCATGCTCAAATTGTGTTTTTTACGTTCCACCTGCACAGGAGCCAGTCCAGCAGCACTGGTAACGACCTCGCTCAAATGTTGATTTTCACATGCTAGTAAAGTGACGCTAGCAACAATCATGCTTGAATGGTGCTTTCTATGTGCCACTAGCACGAGAGTCAGTCAGTGGTCCTGGCAACGAACACACTGTTAATGTTCTATTCGCACAGATGCCAGACAGGCAGTGCTGTCATCAGCCACATCAGCAAATTTGATTTCGATTTCACTTGCCTCAACAGGTCTTCACAAGCAGAGGTTTAGTGCCCAATGAAAGAGAGTTACGCATAAGTGGCTGGATACACCACTGGCATAGGCCACAGGTTATGGTCTCACTTGGCTTGCCAGGTCTTTTCAAACACAGCATATTTCCAAAGGTCTCAGTCATTACTCATTGCCTCAGTGAGGCCTAATGTTTGATGGTCATGCTTCACCACCTCATCCCAGGTTTTCCTGGGTTCACCTCTTCTACAGGTCCTTCAATCGCTAGGGTGTGACATTTTTCACACAGCTATCCTCATCCATTCTCTCCACATGACCATACCAGTGCAGTCGTCTCTCTGGCACACCACATCTGATGCTTCTTAGGTCCTTCTGTTCTCTCAAGGCACTTACATTCTGTCATGTATGCACACTGACATTACACATTCAGCGGAGCACACTAGCTTCATTCCTTGCAAGCTTATGCATGTCCTCAGCAGTCACAGCCCATGTTTCACTGCCATGTAGCATGGCTGTTCGTACACATGCATCATACAGTCTACCTTTTACTCTGAGTGAGAGGCCCTTTGTAACCAGCAGAGGTAGAAGCTCTCTGAAGTTTGCCCAAGCTATTCTTATTCTAGCAGCTACACTTTCAGAGCATCCCCACTGGCTACTGACTTGGTCACCTAGGTAACAGAAGCTGTCAACTACTTCTAGTTTTTCTCCCTGGAATGTGGCAGAAATTGTTCTCTGCATATTTTCAGTGTGTATTGCTTCTGGGTGTCTGCCACATACAAAAACTATCTTCCCAGTTAGCCTTCCTTTGATATTGCTGCACCTCTTATATGTCCTTAGCTTACACTGGGTATACCTTACAGAGTTTCTACCTACACCTTTTCTACAGATCGAGCAGGGCCGTCTACCTGAAGGGATTTGTGGTTTGTCTGCCTTCCTACTTATTAAGACTTTGGTTTTAGCTAGGTTGACTCTAAGGCCCTTCGATTCTAATTCTTTCTTCCACACCTGAAACTTCTCCTCTAGTTCTGATAGTTACTCCGTCATTAGAGCAAGGTCATCAGCATAAAGGAGCTCTCAGAGGCATCCTGTCTTGAATTCCTCTGTTATTGCCTGGAGGACTATGATAAATAGGAGGGGGCTGAGGACTGAATCTCAGTGAACCCCTACCTCTACCCAGAATTTTTCACTGTACTCGTTGCCAACCCTCACCTTACTGACAGCATCCCTGTACATGGCTTACACAGTTCTCACTAACCATTCATTTATCCCTAGTTTCCTCATTGACCATCAGAAAAGGGATCTGGGGACCCTATTCAAGTCTTTCTCCATGTCAACAAAAGCCAGATACAGGGCTTTATCTTTGACTAGGTATTTCTCCTGCAGCTAATTTACCGGAAATATAGCATCAGTGGTGCTTTTCCCTGGCAATAGGGTATTCGTTTGAACTTAAGTTTGTTTTTAAGACAGAAGATGAAAACTAAGTTTACAGAACTAAGAGGAGATTACAATCTGCTCTGAAATAGAGGTGATAGATGTATTGAGTTGGGGAAAAAAAAGAATTCCTTATCTGAACAACATCCTCTGGATGGATTTGTATTCTTTTGGCAAGGTTATTGAAATGTAGTAGGAAACCAAGAGAACACGTTTATATAGAGTGGGATGGTAAAGGAGGAGGTAAGTGATTGGAGAAGCAAGTGTTATCGAAACAGGGAGAGTGAAAGAGAGACAATGCCAGTGTTAGGACAGAACACGAGAGGGAGAGAGATAATTCTTTTGGGGTTCTTGCGAAACATAATTTTAATGAAACAGCAAATTAATAGTAGATAGAATTTAAAAATCTTAGAATATTCAGTCAGCCAAAACGTAAATAGATGAATGAATGAGTGACGATAGGGTATTCATGTGAACTTAAGTTTGTTTTTAAGACAGAAGACGAAAACTATGTTTACAGAACTAAGAGGGGATTATGATCTGCGCTGAAATAGAGGTGATAGATGTACTGAGTTGAAAAAAGACAAGATTCCTTGTAAAAGCCTTTAAGACCACAGTCCCCTGTATTCTTCGTGTTAAAATAAGTTATTATTCTGTGAGCTACATATATATAGAAGATATTGGTTATTGTTAATTTCTTGTTTTATGGTGCCACTATTGAAAGATGGAGCAAGTATTTCTTTTTATTGAAAACCACATCTTTTAACTCTAGATGTTCATCACCTGAAGGTCTTTCCCTGTGAGAGATCAACTGTGCAATCTAATGGGACATTTGTAATATATACAGTCCTTCTGATTCTTATAGCAGTGGACTCAACCTCTTCACTGTATCAATTTAAAGGACTACAGCAACATAATTGAATTGGTCCCTCTCATAAGCTCTAGTTAATGCCACTGTACTTGATCCAATCAAGAGGCATAATTTAATGATACCTACTTAAAGCCTGTTATTGTCTATTGTGTATTGTCTGATACAAACTATACATTGGTGATGTTCTAATATGTAATTGTGTGTTTGTGTGCATGCGTAATAATATGTAGTGTGTGTGTTATATCTTGAAATAAATATGTTGAAAGTATAGCATAGGTGGCAGTTAAATTAAAAAGTGAAGTGGCAGTAGTTCTATATATATTCTAGGTCTGTATCTAATCATTATAGCACACACCCTGCACCAACATGACAATAGAAGAACATTCTGTGCTGCCCAGGAAATAAAACACTTAGTTGTTTGTCAATTTGTTGAATGAGAATTATGATAATTCTGCATGAATTTTTTTATTTTAAACATATTGTTTATATTATTTTGCAACAGATATACTTTGCTTTTTTACACTTAAAATTTCACTTGCATTACAATAACCCACTGTAAAAGTAACAGGATTGTTGTGGATGGAATATTTTTCTTTAATGTTACTTTTATAGTGGGTGTATCACATACACATACATACATCTCCAGTCTCTTCCCACCTCTCTGTATGTGTACATGCAGGATAAGGTGATTAAGCTAGTCAGTGTGCAGTAGGATAATTAAGCTTAAACAAATCTTAGAAAAGAAAACAGCAACTTTTATCTTAGCCTACACTCCTCAATCAAGACTACCAGATGACCAAAAGGGCCATTTTAGGATACCCTTTAGCAGTTTACCTCAATGATGAATGATAGTGACTTTGTCCTTATGGCCTGTGGCCTCAACAATCATGAATGGCAGCATGCTGAAGGATTCTATGGTATGCATTGAGACTATGAATTTTGTTTTTAAAATGAAGAGGAAGCAAGGATCTTGGAGCACTGTTATGCAAATGACTTTATGATCTGCAACACCAACTTGAAGAAACCAGCCAGTTACCTGATCTCCTATCAATTTGGTGGGCATGCAAGCCATGTTCTCACCAATAAGCAGGATAGACATATGGTTATAAATGCAAAGTTCTTCCCAGGTGAAGAATGTATTATTCAGCATAAGTTAGTGGTTAATGACTTCAGTCTTAGAGCTAGAAAAACTGAGAGATCCAGGCCTGTCTGAAAATGTAAGCTATAGAAGCTTAAAGATCATTCAAACAATCAGAAATGTAGAAAAGCCCTAATTGAAACATTTTATGAGAAGGAGGAGGAGATAGAGATGCACAACATAGAGGACAACTGAAAGTTCTTACAAGACAACCTACAGAGGGTTACAGACCAAATTTGTGGCTGGTGCAATGTTCTAGTCAAATCAAAGATGATGTGGTGGTACAATACTGAAGTAAGACAGAGCCATAAAAGTGAAGAGACAGGCTGCAAAGGTTTGGAAGAATGGGGGTAGCAGAAGTATACCAGGTGGCTAGAAGAGAAACTAGGTGACAGGTATATTTAGCAAGGCAATAATTGGAAAGGAAGAGTTTTTTCAATATTCTATAGCATGTGGAACAGAGGGGTGAGGTGTTCCAGACTGTGAGACAGCGTGTCAGAGAAAAACATGTATGGATGGATAATGGTACACTTGCACTTTAGTGATTCTGAAAGAAAAAGGCATGAAGTGCAACTGTGAAAGGCTACTATAAATGTGGAGAATGTATGTGAGAGTTTTCCAAATGTGAACCTTATCATTCCAGTTGACAGCAGTACGATAGATAAAACGTTAAGAATATAAATGCAGGAAAAGCTCCTGATCTATCAGAAATTAGTACTAAAATGCTTAAAATATTTGGCAGTCACCTGTTTAGTTAATCAGGTTGTAAAGGAAGCACTATAATGCTGGTGTAGCAATATTATAGTCAGCTGCTAAAAGGGTAAAGGAAATGCATAGAGAGAAGTAATTACAGAGGTATTTGATTGTTGGATCAGGTCCTGAAAATTACTGGGTAAGTTATAGCTCAGTTTATTAGGGAAAGAGTTAGACTAGATGAGGTGCTGTTTCATTTAATGGCAGTGGGGAATACTATTGGTGCTCCTTTTATAGTAAGACAATTACAGTAGAAGTATTTATCCAAAAGTAAACCACTGTACATGACTTACATCAACCTGGAGAAAGCCTTTGACATGGTCTTTTTCTCCCTGATCTGGTGATTGATGCAGAAGTTAAGAGTAGATGAATGGCTGGTGATAGCCATCCAAGCTATTTGCAAGGGTGTTGTACTAAAGTGATAATTAGCAATGAGTACAGTTACAAATTCAATGTGCAGGTAGGACTTCACCAGGGCTTGACTCTTGGTCCCCTTCTAATTTTCATTGTCCTCTAGGCCATAACAGGAGTTTAAGATTGGTTGTCTGTGGGAATTCCTTACTGCCGATAACCATGTTCTTGTAGCTGAGTGTATAATAGAACAAGAAGACAAATTTCAAGTGTTGAAGCAAAACCTGGAATCAAAAAGCCTTAAAGTTAACTTAGCAAAGACTAAGGTTCTCATAGGCAAATAATCAGACAGTATGCTAGCCTTTTCAGAGGTGTGGATAGAAGTTCCTTATGGTATACTCTGTGCAAATTGTGGACACATTAGAGGTTCATTGGAATCACAGAAATATGGATAGAGAAAGTAGACTTTGTTTGTGACAGATGTGCAGAAACAATAAATACTAAGAACACCAAGAAATATGTTTTCTTGAATGCCCTGGAGGATCCTTAGTTTCTTTTACTTAGGTAAGCTAATTAGCAGTAGAGGAGGATGTTCTGAAAATACAGCTGCCAGAATACAAACTGGCTGGAGAAAGTTTAGAGACCTGTTACCTCAGTTGACAACAAAAGGTCTTTCTCTCAGAATGAAAGGCAGATTGTATGAGGCTTATGTACATGGTAGTGAAACTTGCACTGTGGATGCAGAGTAAACATGAAGACTAGAAGGAAATGAAGCTTGTATGCTCTGCTGAATATGCAGTCAAGTGTGCATGCACAATACAATAGTCCGAGCTTGGTTTGGTCATCGTACCAACATCAGCAGAAAGATCATTCCATATGAAGCATCTTTTATAACTTGCTTTTTTCCTGTTGGGTTCTGTCAACAAAGATTATTTTTGTCTTCAGCAACTCTCACAATAATCACTCTTGGTTGCATATTATCAAGTTAGTTTTACCTTTCCTCTTGTCACATTTTCTCTTTAACTCCTGTACCATTTGTCCTTTGTCTTTGATCTGGCTGACATGAAAGCCTCTCTCTCCTTCTCTCTCTCTCTCTTCCCTCTCTTCTCTTCTCTTCTCTTAATACTATCCAACTAAATTTAAATTAAAATGATTTCTGAATAACAAGGTGATTATGTAATAGTTTGATTAATTCATGCAAATTGGACTCATGACTCGGTAAATCTTAAATCATTATTGTTCAGTGGGGAATGCTTTGGCTGATATTTTGTGTTCAAGAATACTTTGAAATATTCTTTCATTTTCTGCCAGCTTTGAACAAGATATCACTGATTATGATTGGCTTCTAGTTTCTGGAGATAAACGAAAATGAGTAAAATAATTTTTTTTGTAATATGCACTCATAATGCCATGTAGGTAATTGTACATTTATCTATGTGTCTTTATTTGTTAGTGTATGATAAAACGAAAGGACTGCTAAATCATTAGACTGAAAGAATCATGAAAGAAAGTTACTTTTCAACCCACCTTCTTTCAAACTTGATAAATACACGCATGCGAACACATGCACACAAATAATAAATAAAAACAAAGACAAAAGGCCATTTAAATATGAAAATTATTCACATGTTTGATGTGTGTGAGTATGTTTTCTATATTGCATCTGTTTGTAAGGTTCCATTGCAATGTATCAGAGTGGCAAATCTCTTTGAGTATCTGATGCAATACATGTACTCTCATCTTGTGTTTTGATGGTAACACCTGCACATTGACCCTGAGGCCGATACAGATTGCCCTTTAGCCTTTTCCTTGGAAGATTGGTGACATACAGAAGAGGGACTTACATCATACATGGGTGACAGCTGGTCTGAAAAATAAAATCTTGCCCAACTCTGCACATATAGGTTCAGATACATGGCCCAACCTGCCCTGCCCAACAGATGCGGCTGCTACATATGCACATTTACACACACACACAGAAGTAAGCAGATATTTACTAACAAAAACACCTTTCTTTCATTGCTTTTATTTTTAATATTGACTTATTTTTTAGGAAGTCAAATTGGGGGGAGGGGGGCAGTTCCCATGACTTTTGTTGGTTACACTAGACTGGTGTGGTTGGTATAGTGGATGTTTAGTTTATCTGCCTGAAGTTTGACATCTTTAGGAAAATATGAGTGCTAAAGGAATTGAGAAGGGGACAAAATGACCAAGAAAATATTTACTTTGGCACCTGAGGGAAGGAATGAAACACAATTGGAGTAATAAGGGGGGAAATTAGTTAATCAGATGGCAGAAAAGTAACAGCGGTGGAACATTTGACCAGTGATTGATGTATGCTGGTGCGTGAGTTAGTTAATCTGTTCAATGGCCTGTCTTTTTTTTATATACAGTCTAAAATGTCTGTGCGTGTGTGTGGTGAGGTAGCACTATCTCATAGATATGAGAAGAACACAACCTGGTAGAGGATCATTAATGATCAGGTCTCAAATATGTTCTTGTCCTAAAAATGAATGTCCAGTATTTGAGATGTTATTTTGTCAACTAGTATAAGATTTTGGCAATGTTATAGATGTATGAGATGACCATGAAAGATCATCAGAGATAAGGAGACTTAGAATTTTAGTGACTTTGAGAGGCTTATTGCTTATGTGGGTAGAGAGAAAGAGTATGGGAAAGGCTTTTTCTTGATATATGTACAGTTAGAGATGTAGTAACTGTGTCATATCTGTCTTATTCATTATTCATTTCTGCCATCTGCTGATCTAGTGTCACTATAACCTAATTCATCTATAATACATATATATTTAGATTTTTATGTTGCTAATACTATACACCCAGTTACTTGAAAATAGCCTGAATTCTTTAGAACTTTAATTTTGCAAGAACTTTGTAGATGTTTTTTACTGATTGAGCAACATTTTGTTCATACTTGGAACAACTAAATTCATAAATGAAAGTGCTTGACATTAGCTAGAATGTCTTATTGACATCACCAAACATTGTATTATTGATATTAAAGATAATGTATCCTTAATATCTATGACTTTTCCTAATTTGGTAAAATAGTTTTATCTGTGTAGTGAAATTCGAGAGAGGTTATTTGTAGTCAAAACTGTTTTCCTGGTACAAGTTAATTCTGGGGCTAACAACAGTCTTAAGATGATTGTCAGTGCTTTCTGATGTAGCATTGTTCTTGACAGATGAGAAAAGTATAATTACTTACATAAAATGTATGACTTGTTTAATTATATCTATTTTAAGGATATAACTTTTACATCACAGTGGCAGTGTGTTGAAGTTTTGTCTGCTCCACTAACAAATACATAAAAGACGAGGTTAATAGTTTGAAAAATTTTAAGCTGATGGAATAGAATGAGTCGCATTGTCTGAAAGCACACCTCTGCATGTTGTAGGCATCAGTATTATTGTGCTCCTGTATTGATATCTGTATTGATATATTGTAAAGGCGATGAGCTGGCAGAAACATTAGCACGCCGGGTGAAATGCGTAGCCGTAGTTCGTCTGCCGTTACGTTCCGCGTTCAAATTCCGCCGAAGTCGGGGTCAATTAAATAAGTACCAGTTACGCTCTGGGGTCGATATAATCAACTTAATCCATTTGTCTGTCCTTGTTTGTCCTCTCTGTGTTTAGCCCCTTCTGGGTAGTAAAGAAATAGATATCTGGAGATATATAAGCAAAAACGAAATTTCACCCTAACTATAATCTCATTTATCATTAATACAGCATGTACATTGAAGAGGCAACAATATGTATCCTATAATGGTTCTCACTTATCACTAGTGTCCCATAGCTGAGCTAGGCTTACATTTTCTGCTGCTCATACTCTATGAATTGTGTTTTATAGCTAACAGAGGTATACTCTCCAACAGTAACAACAACAGCAGCTATAGATGAAACTCTATATATCTGTATCAGAAATCAAACAATGTTTTAAGATGTCTAATAAACACGCTTAGGTGTAGGGTTGAATTATTGTTTACATGTCTGTTTAATGGGTGTTGAGTAATGGGTTCACTTGATAAATAATTTTGATGATGATGATGTTCGCTCTGATGAAAATAAGGAGAAAAGGAAAATCATGATCTTAATACATTATATATAGTGAACATTTGGAGCAGTGTTTTAAAGGATTAGATTTTTCACATTGCCAGAGGTCAGTGACATACTAGTTATACATTGTACCACACCTGTGTTGGTGCCATGTAAACAACATATGTGCTGGTGTCCTGTAAAAAGTACCTGTGCTGGTGCCACATAAAGAGCTCTCAGTACACTCTGTAAAGTGTTCGGCATTAGGAAGAACATCCAGCCATAGAAACCTTGCCAAAGCAGACAATTGGAGTCTGGTGCAGCTCTCTGGCTTGCCAGCTACTATCAAACCATCTGACTCATGCCAGGATAGGAAGTGAATGTTAAATGAGGATAATAGAGAAATAGGGGCTGTATACATACCTTACGTAGACCTTTCCAAACTGTTGAAGTTATTATTAAGACTGAACCTCTGTGGGATGAAGTCTGTAGGCAAAAAAGTGAACAGGTAGGAAGTTCTAGGAAGTGAAAAATTGAATAAAATGTTTAATGTTGAGTCAAGGAGGTTAAAACTCTCTAGAAATGACAAGAGAGATGAGTGCATTGGATGGGCTTGGAAAATGCTGGTGTGAGTAAAGAAGAGCAAAAGCTTTTGCAGAGGAAAGAATAGAGGATATAACACTTAGTGATTTTTTTTTTTACCTGAAAAATTGTTGAATGTTATTTGGCAGTCATGTCGAAAACTACTAGATATGTTATTTTATTTTGAATATTATATGGATATTTACATTGTTGACATTTGTTGAAAGGTATCATCACAATTGGAGTTATGGGCAGAAGAACTACAGCACATGGAAATGTGCAATGATCCAGCAAAAGCAGAACAGATCTTACTGATGCACACAGAAAATTTATTGCACATGCAGAACTGTACATTTGAAGTTCTGCAACGAGGTCAAGAGCTTTGTCAGGTCAGTGGATGTGTTCTATTTAATAAAAAAAAAAATTTTCTGATTAAAGTTTTTAAAAAAATAATAAAAGTGATATACTTTGTATTCATATGCATATTAAATTGAAAATTATTTGGAATTGTGAATATTTGCAAAATTTTATTATTTTTATCATTGTAATTTTGTCTCTTTCAGTTGTTTGAAAACACAGGTGTGCAATTAATGGCTGATTCACAATATGATGCTCAGACTAGAATCCAACTATTGCTGGAATATTTGCATGAACGAGAATTGGATTTAGAGAATTTGGCTGAAAGTCGTCGCATTCGTCTGGAGCAATGTGTCCAGCTACGTAATTTTGAGTATGAAACCAGGCAGGTGAGGATTAAGTATTGGAATTATTCTCAACTTTAATAAAGTGATTATCTCTAGGTATTGACAATTTCAATAACCATCACGTGTCAACTACATCTGCTGAAATTAGGTAACAAAATATATGGAAACCAAAAGAACTCTGAGAATTATATTTCTTTAGAATCTACAAGCTGCAACTGTTTCTCTGTTTCGTTAAATAAATTTACACATTTCAAAAATATTTTACATTCTTCATAATGTTTTTCTTCAATTCAAAAAATTAGAGATTGCAGTCTATATTTCACTGCATGCACTTATTGTAAAGTTTTCAAAATGCTTTTCTACAATTCTTCAAAGTTGTCTTCTATTTGAAATGTTGTTTGGAAAAAAATTCTGATTTAAAAAAAGAGTTTGTTTTCTGAACATTTCTGCTTGAATTCTCAACTTCTCATTAAATCTTTTTCAAAACTTAATTTCTACTAAATAAACTGTATAAAAGCAACTTTTTATACATCCTTAGTAAAGTCATGTCAAAAATTGGAAATCTATTCATTGCTCTCTCTAGATGTTTTATGGCTGATATTTGATATATGAATAGAGATTTTTCTCATTGGAAGAAAAAAAACCAACTTTTTTTATCATTATTATTTATTTTACTATTGTGAAATTCTGAAATATTCCCGTTTGTCAAGATATGTGTAAATTAATTACAAATTAGTATACATTGGCATTATTATATCATTTGTTATTTATTGTATTTTACTTTTTCTACAATAAAACTCACCTTATGTAATGTTTATAGTAAACACATATGTTTATAATGAATACAACATTCATTTTAGGTGGTTTCTTGGATTCAAAATGGAGAGACAATGTTGACTGCCAGTTTTATGTGTCCAGATAATTTAATGGAAACTGAACAACTGAAGAAAGAACATGAAAAGTTTATGTTGGCTATTGAGGTACAGTTGTCTTTTGTTTCTGTTTCTTTTTTTTATTTCTGTTTTCTTTAAAAAAGTTCAACATTGAAAGTTTAAAAAAAAAAAAATTTCAATTTAGCAATACTAGCTGTATTTTTTCTTCTATCAATTCCTCCATAAATTAGGCTCTAATATAAAATGTTTTCTGAGGCCCAGAGCAAGTTAAAATATAATTTTACTATTTTGCTTTTTCTCTATGCTGTTTAATTATCTCTTATTGTCTGTTATATTGTAGAAAACACATGCAAATGTGATCCAAGTCACTCAAAAGGCAGAGAGCATGATCCAAAGCAACCATTACAATTCTGAATTTGTACGTGTTATCGCAGAAAATATGAATTTAGTTTGGCAACAGCTAATGTATCATGCTGAAGAACGTCACAAACTTGTAATGGCATCAATGACTTGGTATAAAACAGCTGAACAAGTACGTTTGTAATTCTATTTTATATTCATAAAAATAACCGATTTTTCTTTGGACTTCTATTTCTAAAACGAACTTCAATATTTGTTAACAGTTCTACTATATTATGATAGTATTTCATATTAATGTAATTATTAAATTTAATTTTTTTCTTCTATTTAGTTTTGAGAATTATATTTTTGCTGTCATTAATATTTTGAGTGATTATATAATCTTATTTTTCTTCACAGGTTTGGTCAGTTTTAGAAAGTTTAGATCGAGATTATAAACGAGATGAAGATTGGTGTAGCACAGACAAGGCTAACTGCACTGACAAAGCTGCATTCTTAGTACAAGCAATCAATAAGCATAATGAACAAAAGGAAGCCTTTCTTAAGGTAACATATTTGACTCATGTTTATGTTCAATTTTTAAAATATGAAATGTTTAACCCTTTAGCGTTCAAACCAACTATATCCATCCAAAATATTCTGTTTTACATTCAAATTGGCCAGATCTGGCCTCTCATACCTACCCTATAATTTCATTCTAAAAGTAAACAATCACATCACCAAAATCTCAAAACTGTTAGATAATGCATGATTCATACAAAACAATATGAAGAAATAAGAATTACATTTGACAAAATAATTTGAATGTTAAAGGGTTAAGATATTGAAATATTGAAATTATTTCTGTAGACTTCAATGGAATTTATATGATGTTTCTGCTTTCATTTAGGCTTGCACTTTAGCCAGACGTACAGCAGAGACATTCTTAAAATATGTCAACCGCAACCTTCACACTTTGGGAATGGATGTGAAGTACAGAAATCCAGAATCTCATGTAAAAGGTAAGTTTTATTAATTTAATGTCAATGTATTCATAATTTCTATCAGTTATCATTTGTAGAGTTTTAGGTACAAATAGATATATTTTTACAGTGATCCCACACCTATAACTAACATAGAGGGTGGACCAAAAGTCACCTGACAGTAAATCAAAACCATTTAATTCTAAGATTTATTTGTGTTTAACAACTGAATGAATTTAATAAAAGCATCTAAATATGAAACATCATGAAAATTGTTCAAACTGAAGACCTTCTTCAGTGATACATTTTTCCATTTGAGCCAGTACAGAATTACAGATAGTATTTATAGAATTTTGATTTACTGTCGGGTGACTTTTAGCCAACCCTGTATTACTAAAGTTACTAGATGTTTCTTCTTCAATAGATATGAAGCTTTAATAGCAATCTGTTGAAGTTGTAATTCCCCATTTACTGAAAGTCATCATAATTTATATTGTGTTTGATTTTAATACTGTAAGTTATCTTTTGCAGTATACAAATTATCTTAAAATTTTATTCTTGCAGACCTTCTTTAAAGTAATACATCTTGATAGGTTTAGAATATATACATATATTTTACTGAAGCGGGAATTTGGCTAATTATTCACCAATGAAGGAACTTTGTTGATAATTTACTGATGGAGGATTTTTTTTTCACTAATTCACTGAGGGAGGTGTTTGGTAATTAATTTAGTGGTGGTCTAATCTGATTATTAATATACTGTTGTGATATTTTAATCAGTAACTTACTGTTGGAGTAATTTGGGTGTAAATTTACTGATATTTTTAATTTTTTTTACAGCAACTCTTGATCAATTACTACAACAGGAAAATGCTGTAATTGAATATTGGACTGTAAAGAAACGAAAGTTAGAACATTGTCATCAGTATGTCCTTTTTGAACAAAGTGCCAAACAGGTAAAGTGTCATTTTATGTTATATCTTTGGTAGGAGTAGGTAGTATCCTTAAGTTAGGAGTTTATCATTGTTCATCAGTTTTAATACTATATTCCTTAAGACCACAATACAAAAGTGTTCATATTTAAATTAACCCCTAGAACCTGCAAATATTCTTTAGTGGACATGATTTCAGTGGAATATACTCCTGGAAGACTCAAAAGCTGGTTTTGTGTTCACAGCTTGTTTAATTGGCAGAAACATAATTATTTTCAGCTTTCAACTCAAACCATGTGGCCATTCGCTTTTGCATCTTCCAAGGGTATAGTCAAATTAAAGCATGCTCGTGAGTTCAGAGGATTTAAACTCTTAATCAGAATCTCATAACATGAATTGTAATCTGAAGTTTCAGATGATCAACTACAGTGTAAAATATATATGCCAATATATAAGGTTACAGATATTTTATTAAACCTCTCCAAAGTTTTGATTATAGTGAAAATGAATTAAAATGCATATGCAGATCCCTCATGGAAAATATAGTGGTGAAAGGGTAATTACAATTGGTTATTAGAAACAATTGCTTTTGTAACTTTTCTCAAGTCTTAAATAGGTGAGAAATATCACTCTCACTCTTTTGACTGGAATGCCAGTCTGTTGCAGATAACTTTGTCTAGAAGCAAGGTGAACTGTAAAGTATCCAACCCAGAGACCTAGTAAACCACTGTTGAGGGTTCGGATGAGAGTCTGATAACTGAGGCCATCATTTACATTATTGCTATTATTGAAGCAGTAAACATAATAAATAACAATTTGTTCATACTGCTGCATAATTTGAAATAGAACCCCCTGTAATGGCTGAAAGTTTACATTAAAATATCTATAAAGATGATATTTACTTGTCAAGATTTTCAAAATAAAATGACAAGCCAATATTGTGATTTGTTGTCATATTTCAGCAATAAAATATTTGACAGAGTTCATGTAATATAAACATACTTTCCAGATACGTCTCTTTTATGATAGTTGAATCATAAATATCATTACCTTGACACCGATTCATTTCAAAATATACCATAATAGAAGGTTCTTGTTTCTTTTACTGTTACTTTTCTAAGACATGTGTACCAAAAGCGTTGTGCCAATTTGTCAAAATACAGCACTTTGGTATCATTTTAATTTTTCATTTAGATTTTAGTTCTCCATTACTTGAATTGAAATCAATTCAATGACAGTGTTGTTGTTGTGGTTGTTACTAAAGACATTTTCTTTTCAACTTGAATGGAATTTAATCTCTCTTACTGGTTTTGTCAATGTCTAGCAACTATTTATGCATGCCAATATCTATTTATACATAGTTCATGATAAAGAAGTATAGATTTCTTGAAACACTGTCTGATATATATATATAAATATTTTAAGCATTTTTAAACACCAAAACAATGCAAGTTATAAAAAAATAATAATACAGGTTGATGGTTTGTAGTATTATGTAGTATTTCAATATTTCAGGCTTTGGACCTTTTCTTCAGGAAATGTACCAAGAAAAGATGTCTATAGCTGTTATCACTGCTCTGTAGTGTGTGTATGTGTGAAGGGTTATTTTGCATTGCTGTAGTGTCCAATCAGCTGAATGCAATTTAGATCTGTTATTAATTTGCAGGCTGTACTTGTTAATTAAAATAGTTTCTTTTATTCTTAAGTTCTCAATGCTTCTTTCAGCTGCTGCAAATGAAAATCAGATGTCTTTGTTGTGGTATTTTTGTAGGTGTTTTTTGACAGAAGAAACATTAGCATAGAAGTTTTTCTTCAACCTGTATGTGAACTTGTCTAGTGGTACTTCTGATGTACAATTCATTACATCTGCTACAAATGATTTTATACTGTCTTGGTCTGCTTTTAGCTAGGAGCCTTCTCAGGAAAGGTCCAGAGTATGCTAGTTGTATATCTAATTCCCTCCTTAAGGCTAACAAGGTAAATTGCAGCACCGGGAAATAGTATTAACCATTGACCTATATTGTTAATTTTTTTTTTTTAATAACTTGAATTGTTTTGGCTCAAAAATATTTAAAACATTTATAGTGGATGACATCTAAATAGTATCAGTCAAATAATCTAATATCTGGATAATTCTCCTCACTATATTGTAGTGGGTGATTTCAGTATTGAGTGGACAAATGATAGTAATTATAGAGAAACATTTGATATGAATTTGGTCCACCCTATACTCTCCTTTTCTCGCACACACATTTACCACAAAGCTGCTACTTTATTCTATCGCTACTCAGTTTCTCACTTGACACTTGAGGCAGTAAAATGATTTTTTTCACCTCAAAAATTGTATTGAGCAAGAAACTCTAAATAACACCACCTAAATCAAATCAACTTTGAATTACACCTGTTTTGTGCAAATAAATATACTCTGTACCATGTATTGAGTGCTCCTTTTCTCATTCATTAAAATAAAAGTATATACATACATGCATGGGTATGTGTACTCTCATAAGCATGTGTACACTTGCTTATTCACTCTCTCTCTGTATGTATATATATACATACATACACATACCCACACATACACGTAAACATGAACTT